>NW_012116566.1:1356677-1376324 GCF_000951035.1 Colobus angolensis palliatus
ACCAGCTGGGCGAGGTGGCGGGCGCCTGTAGTCCCAGCTACTCGGGAGGCTGAGGCAGGAGAATGGCGTAAACCCGGGAGGCGGAGCTTGCAGTGAACTAAGATCCGGCCACTGCACTCCAGCCCGGGCAACAGAGCAAGACTCCGTCTCCAAAAAAAAAAATTCACCCAAATCTCTGTATATTTGTGTATCAATACTTTTAATGTTGGAAATACTGTGTACTTCATGCTATTTCAAAAAATTTCTCTTATTTCAGTTTACTTGTTACACTAAAGTAATATGGGGATATAAAGTTAGACCACTAGTGATCTTGAGTTTGGACTTCTCAGGATTTGGTGAGTTTTAATGAACTTGGTTACTATTCATACCAAACCAGTATAAAGGATAGATGGACAATAATATACGCTAGGGAGACAGAAAAGATACACATATAAATATAAATTAAGTAAAAATTATCTGGTTAGGCTGGGGAAACTTTTCTTGTCAATGGCATCTAATCTACAGATAGAGTTATTGGGAGGAATATTTTTTCAATATATATTTATTGAACCTTTACTATGTGAGTGATGTACTCTTCTAGGTGCTGTGGATAGAACAACAAATAAAGGAAAGATCTCTGTTTCTATGGACCTGTATTCTAGTGAAGAGCACACAAATATTCAGAAAGATGCGTGGAATATTAAAACAATTTGGTTAACAATTAAGAATATGGAAATTAAACTTTTATGCAATAATACGACTTCAAGTCCATATTATGTAGGGCTAGAGAGAGCCATGAAGGGATAAGAAAGAGAAGAAGAAACATAAAGATAGGCTGTACAATCATTTAGGATTAAGTTTGTCTGTAAATAACAGAAACACCACATACAAAATGGCTGACATAACACTGATGCTTATATTGCTCACGTGTAAAAGAATTCTTAACGTAGATGGTTCAGGTTGGAATGGAGACTTCACCACATCATCAGGGACCCAAGTTTGGTCTGGCTCACTCATCTGTCTTTCCCAGGTGTGACCTTATTCCCCTGCTACCCATTACATCCAATGCCACTACTCAACATTTCATGTAGAAATGCAACACGCCAGAAGGAACTTAAAAAAAATCCCAATGCCAGGACCATTTCCCAGACTCATTGAATCAGAGTCTCTGTAGGTAGGACCCAGGCAGGCATCAGTAATTTTTAATGCTGGCGAGATGATTCCAGTGTTCAGCTATGAGATCATTCCAGTGTTCAGCTAAATTAAGCACTGTTGATGGGGAACTTAGTCTTCTGACTGCACATTACTGCAAAGGGAAGCCGGGAAATTCAGTAATTTAGCTGGGTAGTTATGAGCCCACATGGAAAAGCAGAAGGAGAAAAGGACATTGGGAGGCTACCCGCAGGCAGTCTGTCTTAAAGAGGAAAAGGGGAAGACAAATGATTAACTATGGAAGAGGCAGTAACCTTGCACACATGTATATCAAACACGAGTGGGTTGGACACAGGTACGTGGGAAGTTAGGAAGAGACTCAGAAAAGGGGAGGTTAATGAGAGAGTCCAGGTGTTATCATATTTGAAGACTGAATTAGTTGTCTGGTTCCCACTGATGATTCTATAAAGGCTCCATATTATATGAAAAACCAGAGACTCCATGAAATAGGCACAGAAGTTCAGTAGAGCAAATATGATTCTCATAGCCTTAGCAGCACTGAGGGTAATTATATTACCCTGGAAGCTTGGTGGAATCAAGTCTAATGCCTGACCTACTCCTTAGATTATAAATCTCCTACCCTTCTCTATACTCCGGATCAAAAGGGAAAAAGCTAGACTAACAATGCACAAAAAATGGGGATGAATTAATCACTTGGTTGCATCACTTTAAAAGCCAGCAACATAATTAAGGTTGTAAAGAAAGAGGTTAAAAATTAAGACTTTTAAAAACCTTTTTAGTTTGAAAACAACAGCACAACAAAAACCAAAACCAAATCCTAAACCTATTTCTTATTTTAGGTACAATATGCCATTCAAAGCCCAGATTCAAAAATGGGTGCAGTACCTTTCCAACTCAACAGACATCATCGAGAGCTGGATGACAGTGCAAAACCTGTGGATTTATTTAGAAGCCGTCTTTGTGGGAGGAGACATTGCCAAGCAGTTGCCCAAGGTTTCCTAATCTTCTTTATGATTTCATCATATTTTTTCAGAGAAAGATCTCAGAACGAATACCCCCTTAAATAGTGCAATAATATTCCACTTCCATTGAACCCCTTCCTTCAATATTTTGTTGTCACTGTTAATACTGTTATTCTGCAACAGGAGTGAGAAATTGTGAAAAGGAAAGGGGTGACAATCAGAGTAAAAATGCTGCAAAACTGTGGAGGTTTGATAGATAATAGACCGTTAAAAAACAAAGAATAAGTGGTTGCATAATTGATATGCTTCTTTAGATAACTTCAAGGTAGCATTTGGAACTGTAGAATTGTGGTGCAGTTATCTTGACAATGGTAGGCTAATTTGTTCTTCTACTACTGACATTTTAAAGCAATCCGTACTATACAATGTACCCAATTATATCTGTACAGTACACTTGAGGGGTGGAAATTTGCAGGAAAAATCCCCAAAACCAAAAGACCTTCTTTTCGATATGTCTAGTATATATTTATCATCAAATCATAACCTTCTTACTAGGTATATAGGTATATATGGAATATATTTTGAGATTTTTAAATGAACACTTTAACCAATTCTTAAGGATTCTTATTCAATTACCTTAAGCTGTATGCAAGATTATAACATTTTAACAATATATTTGAGTTTTAGAAGCATGATTATATTAAATGTTTTCATGACATAGGTTTCCGAACTTCTTCTTTGGTTAGTTTTCAGTTTAATTACAGATGACAGATCAAATTAGACTGCAGACCATTTATTTTGGAGGCAGTAGTGAAATGTATTCACTCACTAAATTCTACTTTATTTTTGCATGTTTTTTATCTTCTTTTTTTTAAAGGTTTTAAGTAGGAGGTTTGGATTTTTTTTTTTTTTAATCATACTTTAAGTTCTGGGATACATGTGCAGAACGTGCAGGTTTGTTACATAGGTATACATGTGCCATGGTGGTTTGCTGCACTCAGCAACCCGTCATCTACATTAGGTATTTCTCTTATTGCTATCCCTACCCTTTCCCCACATCCCCTGACAGGCCCCAGTGTGTGATGTTCCCCTCCCTGTGCCCATATGTTCTCATTGTTTAATTCCCACTTATCAGTGAGAACATGTGTTACTTGGTTTTCTGTTCCCGTGCTAGCTTGCTGAGAATGATGGTTTCCAGCTGCATCCATGTCACTGCAAAGGACATGGACTCCTTCTTTTTTATGGCTGCATAGTATTCCATGGTATATATGTGCTACATTTCCTTTATCCAGTATAACATTGGTGGGCATTTGGGTTGGTTCCAAGTCTTTCCTTTTGTGAACAGTACTGCAATAAACATATGTGTGCATGTGTCTTTATAGTAGATTGATTTATAATCCTTTGGGTATATACCCAGTAATGGGATTGCTGGGTCAAGTGGTATTTCTATTTCTAGCTCCTTGAGGAATTGCCACACTGTTTTGGCTTTTGTTGCAATTGCTTTTGGTGTTTTAGTCATTAAGTCTTTGCCCATTCCTGTGTCCTGAATGGTATTGCCTAGATTATCTTCTAGGGTTTTTAATGGTTTTAGGTCTTATGTTTAGATTTTTAATCCATCGTGAGTTAATTTTTGTATAAGGTGTAAGGAAGGAGTCCAGTTTCAGTTTTCTGCATATGGCTAGCCAGTTTTCCCAACATCATTTAATAAATAGGGAATCCTTTCCCCATTGCTTGTTTTGTTGGGTTTGTCAAAGATCAGATGGTTGTAGATGTGTGGTGTTATTTCTGAGGCTTCTGTTCTGTTCCCTTGGTCTATATGTCTGTTTTGGTACCAGTACCATGCTGTTTTGGTTACTGTAGCCTTGAAGTTTAGTTTGAAGTCAGGTAACATGATGCCTCCAGCTTTGATCTTTCTGCTTAGGATTGTCTTGGCTATATGGGTTCTTTTTTGGTTCCATATGAAATTTAAAGTAGTTTTTTTTCTAATTATTTGAAGGAAGTCAATGGTAGCTTGATGGAAATAGCATTAAATCTATAAATTACTTTGGGCAGTATAGCCATTTTTATGATACTGATTCTTCCTATCCATGAGCATGGAATGTTCTTCCATTTATTTGTGTCCTCTGTTATTCCCTTGAGCAGTGGTTTGTAGTTCTCCTTGAAGAGGTCCTTCACATCCCTTGTAAGTTGTATTTCTAGGTATTTTATTCTCTTTGTAGCCGTTGTGAATGGGAGTTCACTCATGATTTGGCTCTCTGTTTATCTGTTATTGGTTATACGAATGCTTGTGATTTTTGCACATTGATTTTGTATCATGAGACTTTGCTGAAGTTGCTCATCAGCTTTAGGAGTTTTTAGGCTGAGACGATGGGGTTTTCTAAATATACAATCATGTCATCTGCAAAAAGAGATAATTTGACTTCCTTTTTTCCTAGTTGAATACGTTTATTTCTTTCTGTTGCCTGATTGCCCTGGCCAGAACTTCCAATACTATGTTGAATAGGAGTGGTGAGAGAGGGCATCCTCGTCTTGTGCCGGTTTTCAAAAGGAATGCTTCTGGCTGTTGCCTATTCAGTATGATATTGGCTGTGGATTTGTCATTAATAGCTCTTATTATTTTGAGATACGTTCCATCAATACCTAGTTTATTGAGAGTTTTTAGCATGAAGCGGTGTTCAATTTTATCGAAGGCCTTTTCTGCATCTATTGAGATAATCATGTGGTTTTTTCATTGGTTCTGTTTATGTGATGGATTATGTTTATTGATTTGCATATGTTGAACCAGCCTTGCATCCCAGGGATGAAGTTGACTTCATCGTGGTGGATACGCTTTTTAATGTGCTTTTTGATTCAGTTTGCCTGTATTCTATTGAGGACTTTTGCATTGATGTTCATCAGAGATATTGGCCTGAAATTTTCTTTTTTTATTGTGTCTCTGCCAGGTTTTGGTATCAGGATGATGCTGGCCTCATAAAATGAGTTAGGGAGGAGTCCCTCTTTTTCTACGGTTTGGAGTAGTTTTAAGAGGAATGGTACCAGCTGCTCTTTGAACCTCTGGTAGAATTTCTAGAAGAAACTTACCCATTTCTTCTAGATTTTTCTAGTTTATTTGCGTAGAGGTGTTTATAGTATTCTCTGATGGTAGTTTGTATTTCTGTGGAATCAGTGGTGATATTCCCTTTATCATTTTTTATTGTGTCTATTTGATTCTTCTCCCTTTTCTTCTTTAGTAGTCTGGCTAGCAGTCTGTTTTGTTGATCTTTTCAAAAAACCGGTTCCTGAATTCATTGATTTTTTTGAAGGGTTTTTCATGGCTCTATCTCCTTCAGTTCTGCTCTGATGTTAGTTATTTCTTGTCTTCTGCAAGCTTTTGGATTTGTTTGCTCTTGATTCTCTAGTTCTTTTAATTGTGATGTTAATGTGTCAATTTTAAATCTTTCCCACTTTCTCCTGTGGGCATTTAGTGCTATAAATTTCCCTCTAAACAGTGCTTTAGCTGTGTCCCAGAAATTCTCGTATGCTGTGTCTTTGTTCTCATTGGTTTCAAAGAACTTATTTATTTCTGCCTTAATTTCGTTATTTACCCAGTAGTCTTTCAGGAGCAGGTTGTTCAGTTTCCATGTAGTTGTGCGATTTTGAGTGAGTTTCTTAATCCTGAGTTCTAACTTGATTGCACTGTGGTCTGAGACTGTTTTCTATGATTTCTGTTCTTTTGCATTTGCTGAGGAGTGTTTTACTTCCAATTATGTGGTCGATATAAGAATAAGTATGATGCAATGTTGAGAAGAATGTATATTCTGTTGATTTGGGGTGGAGAGTTCTGTAGATGTCTATTAGGTCTGCTTGGTCCAGAGCTGAGTTCAAGTCCTGAATATCCTTGTTAATTATCTCATTCATCTGTCTAATATTGAGAGTGTGGTGTTAAAGTCTCCCACTGTTGAAGAGTATGGGTACTAAAATGTAAGATTTATGATGAAAATCTAAGTGGAGTGGCTCTTGTTAGTTTACTTTTCATATTGAGTGATGCATGAGGTAGGCGTTCAGAGTAATATTCTGCATCATAGTGAGAGAGAAGCATTTTTAATTTTACTTAAAATTAAATTAAATGTAATTAAATTACTAGTGAATCATTTTACTAATTGTACTTTTATGCTATAAAATACAGTACATTTGAAAATTTTTAGATTATGTGTAAGCTTAATTTTGTGATTAAACATTTCTTTAACATGTTAAAAAAAAGGCTCCTACTATTATTGTGTGAGATTCTAAGTCTCTTTGTAGGTCTCTAAGAATTTGCTTTATGAACCTGGGTGCTCCTGTATCAGGTGCATATATATTTAGGATAGTTAGCTCTTTTCATTGCATTGATCCCTTTACCATTATGTAATGCCCTTCTTTGTCTTTTTTGATCTTTGTTGGTTTAAATCTGTTATATCAGAGAGTAGGATTGCAACCTCTGCTTTTTTTTGCTTTCCATTTGCTTGGTAAATATTCTTCCATCCCTTTATTCTGAGCTTGTGTGTGTCTTTGCATGTGAGATGGGTCTTCTCAATGTAGCACACTGATGAATCTTGACTCTATTAAATTTGCCGGTCTGTGTCTTTTAATTGGGGCATTTAGCCCGTTTACATTTAAGGTTAATATTTTTATGTATGAATTTGATCCTGTCATTATGATGCTAGCTAGTTATTTTGTCCATTAGTTGATGCAGTTTCTTCATAATATCAATGTTACATTTTGGTTTGTTTTTGCAGTGGCTGGTACTGGTTTTTCCTTTCCATATTTAGTGCTTCCTTCAGGAGCTCTTGTAGGGCAGGCCTATTGGTGACAAAATCCCTCATCACTTGCTTGTCTGTAAAGGATTTTATTTCTCCTTTGCTTATGAAGCTTAGTTTGGTTGGATATGAAATTCTGGGCTGAAAATTCTTTTAAGAATGTTGAATATTGGTCTCTACTCTCTTATGGCTTGTAGGGTTTTTGCAGAGAGATCTGCTATTAATCTGATGGGCTTCCCTTTGTGGGTAACCCGATCTGTCTTTCTGGCTGCCTTTAACATTTTTTCCTTCATTTCAACCTTGGTGAATCTGACAATTATGTGTTTTGGGGTGGCTCTTCTTGAGGAGAATCTTCATGGTGTTCTCTGTATTTCCTGAATTTGAATGTTGGCCTGTCTTGCTAGGTTGGGGACGTTCTCCTGGATAACATCCTGAAGATTGTTTTTTAACGTGGATCCATTCTCCCCGTCACTTTTAGGTACACCAATCAAACGTAGGTTTGGTCTTTTCACATAGTCTCATATTTCTTGGAGGCTTTGTTCATTCCTTTTCATTATTTTTTCTCTAATCTTATCTTCACGCTTTATTTCATTATGTTGATCTTCATTCTCTGATATCCTTTCTTCTGCTTGGTTGATTTGGGTATTGATACTTGTGTATGCTTCACAAAGTTCTTGTGCTGTGTTTTTCAGCTCCGTCAGGTCATTTATATTCTTCTCTAAATTGGTTATTCTAGTTAGCAATTTCTCTAACTTTTATAAAGGTTCTTAGCTTACTTATGTTGGGTTAGAACATGCTCTTTTAGCTTGGAGGAGTTTGTTATCATCCACCTTCTGAAGCCCACTTCTGTCAATTCGTCAAACTCATTCTCTGTCCAGTTTTGTTCCCTTGCTGGTGAGAAGTTGTTTTCCTTTGGAGGAGAAGAGGCATTCTGGTTTTGGAATTTTCAGCCTTTTTGTGCTGGTTTTTCCTCATCTTCATGGATTTATCTACCATTGGTTTTTGCTGTTGGTGACCTTCAGATGGAGTGTTTGTTTGGTTGTCATTTTTGTTGATGTTGATGTTATTGCTTCCTGTTTGTTAGTTTTCCTTCTAACAGACAGGCCCCTCTTCTCCAGGTTTTCTGGAGTTTGCTGGGGGTCCATTCCAGACCCTCTTTGCCTGGGCATCACCAGCAGAGGCTGCAGAACAGCAAAGATTGCTGTCTGCTCCTTCCTCTGGAAGCTTTGTCTGAGAGGGACACCTGCCAGATGCCAGCTGAAGCTCTCATGTATGAGATGTCTGTTGGCCCCTGCTGGGAAGTGTCTCCCTGTCAAGAAGCATGGGGTCAGGGGCCCACTTGAGGAGGCAGTCTGTCCCTTAGCAGAGCTCGAGCCCTGTGCTGGGAGATCTGCTGCTCTCCAGAGCTGGCAGGCAGGAACGTTTAAGTCTTCTGTAGCTGCACCCCACAGCTGCCCCGTCCCCCAGTTTCTCTGTCCCAGGGAGATGAGAGTTTTATCTATAAGTGCCTGACTGGGGTTGCTGCCTTTTTTTCAGAGATGCCCTGCACAGAGAGGAGGAATCTAGAGAGGCAGTCTGGCTACAGCAGCTGTGTGGTGTTGTGGTGGGCTCTGCCCAGTCTGAACTTCTTTGTGACTTTGTTTACACTGTGAGGGAAAAACTACCTACTCAAGCCTCAGTAGTGGTGGACCCCCATACCCCCACCAAGCTCAAGCATTCCAGGTTGACTTCAGACTGCTGTGCTGTGAGAATTTCAAGCCAGTGGATCTTATCTTGCTGGGTTCGTGGGGATGGCATTCACTGAGCAAGACCACTTGGTTCCCTGGCTTCAGCCCCCTTTCCAGGGGAGTGAACAGTTCTGCCTCACTGGCGTTTCAGGTGCCACTGGGGTATGAAAAAAATGGCTGGATGTGATGGCTCACACCTGTAATCCCAGCACTTTGGGAGGCCAAGGCAGGTGGATTACCTGAGGTCGGGAGTTCGAGACCAGCCTGTCCAACGTGGAGAAACTCTGTCTCTACTAAAAATACAAAATTAGCTGGGTGTGGTGGCACATGCCTGTAATCCCAGCTACTCGGGAGGTTGAGGCATGAGAATCGCTTGAACCCAGGAGGCGGAGGTTGCAGTAAGCTGAGATTGTACCATTGCACTCCACCCTGGGCAAAAAGAGCGAAACTCTATGTAAAAAAAAATAAAAAACAAAACTGCAGCTAGCTCAGTGTCTGCCCAAACGGCCACTCAGTTTTGTGCTTGAAACCCAGGGCCCTTGTGGTGTAGGCACCCAAGGGAATCTCCCGGTCTGCGGATTGTAAAGACCATGGGAAAAGCATAGTAACTGGGCTGGATAGCAGTGTCCCTCATGGCATGGTACCTCATGGTTTCTCTTGGCTGTGGTGGGGAGTTCCCCAAACCCTTGCACTTCCTGGGTGAGGCAGTGCCCCACCCTGCTTCTTCTTGCCCTCCGTGGGCTGCATCCACTATCTAACCAGTCCCAATGAGATGAGCCAGGTACCTCAGTTGGAAATGCAGAAATCACTGCCTTCTGCGTTGATCTCGCTGGGAGCTGCAGGGTGGAGCAATTCCTATTTGGCCATCATGCCCAGGATTCCCATGTTTTTCTTTTTAATGAGTGAAGAAGAATCTAAAATTGGACTTAGAAATTTTCATGTAGAATATTTAAGGTGCTAGGTGTAGTTTCTTCCTTTCGTATTTGATAGTATATACTCATTGGTACATACAGAAAGCTTTAAAGAAGAAATTGAAAATTTGGGGCTGGGTGCGGTGGCTCATGCTTGTAGTCCCAGCACTTTGGGAGGCTGAAGTTGGAAGACTGCTTGAGCCCAGGAGTTCAAGACCAGCCTGGCCAATATGATGAAACCTTGTTTCTATAAAAAAAAAAAAAATTAACTAGGCATGGTGGCACATGCCTGTAGTCCCAGATACTGGAGAGGCTGAGGTAGGAGAATCGCTTGTGCCCAGGAAATCAAGGCTGCAGTAAGCTGTGATTGAGCACCTGTACTCCAGCCTGGACAACAGAGTGAGACCCTGTCTTAAAAAAAAAAGAAGAAAACTTATATGATTCCTGCCCTCTCAAGATAATCTATGCATTTGCCATTAAATTTTTTTTACAATATTCCAGTTATACTGGAATTAATTTTGTATCTTTATTTTTAAATACTTTTTCTACGTAAACAAACAATCCAGTGCTCAATATAGAAAATTGAGCACTAAAAATAGGAAATGTACTTCATTTAGAGATAACCCCTGAAAAGAAAGGTGTGTCCTTTCTTTTCATATTTTCTTGAATTGTATTATTACTTTTGTATCCATTTCTTGTTTTAACTTAACATAATGGGAGTCCCAAGGTTGAGCTAAGGATGCTTACTTAATACAGGGGATGATACGGCACAGAAAGCCCAATACGAACTTCAATAAAATGTGTATGACATTAGGCGTATATTGCTTGGCTATCTGGACCGGTTAAAACTCTAGCATCAACTGGAGGAATGTGAGATGCTCTGTCTTTGAGATCACAGATGTGTCCAGATCTAAGTGTGCTTTGTTACCTTGTTCTCATAGGAAGCCAAGCGCTTTTCTAACATAGATAAATCTTGGGTGAAGATCATGACTCGGGCACATGAAGTGCCCAGTGTAGTTCAGTGCTGTGTTGGAGATGAGACCCTGGGGCAGCTGTTACCGCACTTGCTGGACCAGTTGGAAATATGCCAGAAATCCCTTACTGGGTAAGTTCCCTGGCTCTTTGAAAGCTCTCAGTATCCTTGAGACAAAAGGATACAGGGAGACTAGATAGCATTAGCCAAATTTGTTTTCTTTTGCTAAGGCTTAATTCATGTATAAAGCTGTTGCACGGATGAAACTGTTATTTTGAAGCCTTATATTCTCATCAAACACTTGCTAGATTTGTCCTGATGTTGGACTCATAGGACTTAAGGTTGCTTCTATCACTGGGATAAGACTGTATAAACATTCTCATACAGTGCCTGCTTTTAAAAATTAATACACCCGTTTTTCTGATATTCTTCTTGGATAAACATCTATAGAACCAACATATTTTATTATGCTCATTATATGACACAGTGTTTCGTATATACATGCAATCAGGATTATATTAAAAAGTATCTAATATAACATCTATCTACACACACATTTATGCGTATGGAGGCTTGGTGAATTCCAAGAGTCATTAAGTTTTTTTGTTTGTTTTTTTTTTCCCTTGGTTAATCATGATAAAATAATGTAAGTAGAAATATGTTACATAGTAATATGCTAAGTGTACATTGACAAGGAAGTTAAACTCAAGCACCTGAGCATTTAATTTAAATAATGATGTCTCCTTGGCCCACTCTGGGAGACAGTTGATCTTTCCCCATGAATTCATCCTGATGGCCTCATGACCTGTAATAGTGTCCTGTGAATAGCCAGCTTGTCCTGTGCACTGCAGGACTCAGCTCATTGAAGCCAGGCTGCCCTCGTAGTCACGGGTGATGGCTAAAATACTGGGCTTCAGATGGTGCTTTGGCAGGATCTCGATGAAATCGATAGTTTATTAAAGTTGAACAAAAAAAGCGACTATACTAAAAATGGAAAAAAGACCTGTATGGGGGTACTTGTAAGCAATATGGATTACTTATTTATTCTTGGCTGACCAGAAAAACTTTTGAGACGGCTGCTGAAAAATAACCATGCAATGAGAAAGTTAAGGTCAAAGGAAAAAAACGGCTAATAAGCTCAGAGGGTAAAATTGGTGCAGAGAAAAACTACAAATGGACCTTGGATTTAGAGAGCAAAGATCCTTCCTAGGGCCCAAGGTAAACGGTGACAAATGATAGGTTCATAAGATTCATAGAATAAAAGTTACCTGGGGAGACATTATGTTTCCTTGTCCTCAAATTGATAATTTGGACAAATTTCTATTGTGTATCCTTTTAAAAGGGAACCCAGAGCAGAAGCTTCATCTACTTTCTTATCACAGCATGAGTCAAACATGAGCCTCTCTAATGGAATGGCTTCATCCAGGGAGCTAAGGGAATGGAATCACTGCATACACTTTCATGAATCCTCCGTGAATATCACTTTCATATCCATGTTGGTGGAAGGTATCGGGCAGCATAAGACGTGAGAGATGTAAACCCTGACAAGAATGCAGAGGACAGGCAGTCTGCACTGCTGGTTAAGGACAAATTCATAGGCGTCAGCATACAGCTGGCGAGATGTGGAAGTTGGTGGACTTTTAGGAAAGTTGAAGAGTCTAAACAAAACCATGCTTACATGGATGTCCACCCCACTACCTTGAAGCTAGAGGTAGGGCCAAAATTTTCTGTAGCAAATATTTGCAAGTTTACTCTAATTTAGGTGATGAGTGTTTCAAAGGCCTGTGCTATAGAGCAGAGGTCCTCAAACCTTGGAACCAGTCCGTGGCCTGTTAGGAACAGGGCTGCACAGCAGAAGGTGAGTAGCAGGTGAGTGAGCGAAGGTTCATCTGTATTTACAACTGCTCCTCATCACTCTCAATATCACCTGAGCTCTGCCTCCTGTGAGATCAGCAGCAACATGACAGTCTCATAGTAGTGCAAACCCTATTGTGAACTGTGCATGTGAGGGATCTAGGTTGCGCACTCCTTATGAGAATCTAATGCCTGATGATTTGTCACTGTTTCCCATCATCTCCAAATGGGACCATCTAGTTGCAGGAAAACAAGGTGAGGTCTCTCACTGACTCTGTGGTGAGTTGTGTAATTATTTTTACCATGTAATAATAATAGAAACTTTAGTGCACAATAATAATAGAAATAAAGTACACAGTAAATATACTGCACTTGGATCATCCTGAAACCACCACACCCCAGATCTGTAGAAAAATTGAAAAATTGTCTTCCATGAAATTGGTCCCTGGTGGCGCAAAGGTTGAGGACTGCTGCTGTAGAGTTATCACCATACACCTAAAGAGGCTTTTTAAACACCATGGCTGTAGCCAACACCCATGTCAGTAAAGTACCCTTTAAATGTTCACTTCAAAGCAAAACCATTTGCAAGTAATTCTTCTAACATAAAGGTTTAGAAAAATGGAGTCTTAGGGATTAATGAGTTGATCTCCTTTATAAAATTATTAGATCAAGTCAAGTAACTGTTGAAGGACAAAAAGGTTGTTTTCTAATGATTGATGCTGCACTATTCCATTTAGCCTAATAATTATTTAGCATGACCAGATGTGGTTCAGGCACCACTGACGGTTCTTGGATATAGACCCAGCATGAGTGCTATGTGCCTAACACCAGGATCAGGTCAGAGAGAACGAGGAAAGGGTTTCTGAAAGTTTCCCTGCTCTGGGGGTTCTTCAACATGGAAGGACTGAGGGGCAGGGATGACTAAAATATCATGCAGGTTCAGTCACCACTTGCTGAGGAACTGTCTTCTGGACTACCTACAGCTGAGTTTATTACTTTTCTCTCCCTTCCTCATCTTCCATCCACCCCCACAGACAGACAGACAGACACACACACACACACACACACACGCACACATGCACACATGCACAACCCCCCCTCTATTTTTTTTCTCTTTTTTATCCTTTCTTTTTCCTATGAACATATTGTACTCTATCACCCAACATTTGGGCATTATTTTATAACCACGCAGAGAAAATGTCTACTCTAAAATTGTTCACACTTTTTAAATGTTTTTATTTATTTTATTTATTTATTTTTTACTAAGCTTTCCCTTTTGATTCTGTTACCAAGAAGAGGTTATGAGCAACATTTGTAAGCCTCGGATAAACATTTGAGAAACCGTATTTATACAAAAACGACACCCTCCCAGGCTGTCGAGGATCAGCATGGACAGGAATGGTCTTCACACAGATCAGATCGTAATTTGAGTTGGGGTAATTGGACTGTGTCCGTGAATATAAGGTATCTTCTCTATACCGTCACAGGAGTTTGGCTGTCAACAACAAACACTGGGGTCTACTCAAGGGTGGAGGTGGCAGGAGGGTGAGGATTGGAAAACTACCTATCAAGTACTATGCTTATTACCCGGGTGATGAAATAATCTGTATACCAACCTCCCGACATACAGTTTACCTCTATAACAAACCTGCACAGGTACCCCTGAACCTAAAATAAAAGTTGAGGCCAGGTGTGATGGCTCATTCCTGTAATCTCAACACTTTGGGAGGTTGAGGCGGGTGGATCATTTGAAGTCATGAGTTCGAGACCAGCCTTGGCTAACATGGTGAAACCCCATGTCTACTAAAAAAAAAAATGAAAAAAGAAAAAAAAATCAGCCGAGCGTGGTGGCACAAGCCTGTAGTTGCAGCCACTTTGGAGGCTGAAGCAGGAGAATCACTCGAACCCGGGAAGTGGAGGTTGCAGTGAGCCAAGGTCATGCCACTGCACTGCAGCCTGGGTGAAAGAGTGAGACTCTGTCTCAAATAAAAAAGTCGAAAAAGGGCTAAAATGAATAATAATACAAGTGATAAGGGAAGAGCAAAAATTAAAAAAGAAAACAGCTGGTAAAGTTTCAAAAAGAAGTACAATTAAAATAATCGTAACAAAATATGCTAGAAAATGAAGATAGAGAGCTATAGTTAAGAAAACAACAGAATACACATATCCGTAACATCAGGAATGACCATAACAGAAAGCAAATATAGAAACAAAAGCCTGCCTAAAAGCAGGTCAGCGATCGGAACATTCAGTGAACTTTGGAAACTCCTGGAGGCAGAGACGAGTGCCACAGCTTTTCCATGGAGCTCGTCACAGCTGGGTTTTGCTTCTGCTTGGATGATGAATTCATTGGATTCTCTTTTAAGTTACAATTTCAAGTATTGTAGGGCACCTTTAGATGACACAGTGCTGGGCTTGGAAAGCCAACCCCAAACCCAAAACCAAAACCTGCCTGGGTGTGTTTTTATCTTACTCTTCACATAGAATGTACAAGATTTTCCAGACTGTGCAACAGGTGTACATTATACTTGTGAAAAAGGAGGGAATTCTGCCACCAATTTTGGGAAAAAATTATTTCTCCATCAGAATATGGAATGTTATTTGACAAAATTCTTAAAAAATCGAAAAATGGTTGAGAAGTCATGTGGGAAAATCAGATTGTTACAAGTCACACAATCTTCCCCCCTTTTCCCATCCAGGTTAATTTATTCTTTGAATGATAAGCTTTGTGTGGTTATAAAGGTTTATGTTTTTCCTCTCCTCGCAGGTACTTGGAGAAAAAGCGACTGTGCTTTCCTCGGTTTTTCTTCGTCTCAGATCCTGCCCTTCTAGAGATTCTGGGGCAGGCATCGGACTCCCACACTATACAGGCCCATTTGCTGAACGTGTTTGACAACATTAAATCTGTCAAGTTCCATGACAAGGTTCGCCTAATTCTAACGGCAGGCCAACAATCACTGTACCTTAGAACCTCAACTGTCTTTAAGTAGCTCTTTGAAAACGGGTTTATAACAAGGGTTGCCTCCAGTTCATTAGCTCTTGGCCAGTGACTAAAAACAAATCATGGGGCCCAATTTACCTTCAGAACTGTATAATTTCTTATTATCCAAAGTGTAGATTCAAATTACAAAAATGCTAGTTTAGGATTAAGAATGCATTTTATGTAGCATTCATGGTTTTACACACTGAGTTAACTAGTCAGAAATCCAACAAGATAAAAAACCAGCTGTTCACAAAATAACATCTTAACTGAACAGACTTGTCCTTATGATTTAATTGTTTTAATCTGGTTTCAGCATACTTTATTCAAATTTTTTTTTTTTTTTTTTTTTTTTTTTTTTTTTTTTTTAACATACAGACACCCAACTGGGCTAGTATCATTTCGCTGAGAATCATGAAGCTGCATGAGGTCATTTAACTTGATGGAGACCACACCTGCACAGCTGCTGAAATGTATTGTCTAATCCATCCCTCCACCCAAATTCCCTAGGAAAGTGACTCTTCTTGTTAGCTGTTATATTCAGTTTCCCTCTGGTGCATCACACAAAACCCTAGTAACATTCATTTCTTTAGCCTAGCATGCATTGTTACATTTATTGAGCAACTACCATGTTCCAGATGTCATGCTTAACACTGGGAATACACTAGCCTTCCGTGAACTTGTGCTCGGGTCGGGGAGACAGGGAAGTAAACAAGTAGCCTTCGGAGTGCAGTTAGGGCAGTGTGAGAGCCATTCCATTCGAAGCAATTAAAAGCCACTTGTTAAGGTCAAGCTCATTGCTATCTGCTAGACATGATGCTGGCCTGGGGTTCCCAGGAAGAATATATTGTGATCAACAGTGAAGTCAGTTTTATGGAGTATAACACTTCAGAGAAATTGGGCAATTAAATTGCTGATAATTTTGGACTTCAATTATTATTATTGTGCTTCATTAAGCACAGAGATCATGAGAATGCCCATCAGGGAGCCCTAACCTGGGTGTATGGGGGTGTCAGGGAAGGCTTTCTGCAGGAGAAGGTAAATTCGCACTGATGTTTTAAAGGTAAATGGAATATAACCTTGCAGGTGAAGGGAAGTGTGGTCAGGTCAGAAGAAGAGCATGTGCGAGGGAGTTGTGGGCGCCCGGAGGTGTGGGAAGCCTAGGATGTCAGCAGTGTGAGTGTGTGAGGCAGTGTATTAGTTTCCTAGGGCTGCTGTGGCTTCAAACAACAGAAATGTATTCTCTCAAAGTTCTGGAGGCTAGAGGTGACTGCATCTTAAATTGATCACATCTGCAAAGACGCTATTCCCAAATAATGTCACATTCACAGGTGTCCGGGCTTAGGACTTCAGTATATTTTTTTGAGAGACACAATTGAGCCCACAACAGGGAGCCATGAGCAAAGAGAGAAGGGGGGATGGGCAAGATTCCAAAGGCCAAGCGCGTCACATGATGGAATTCTGCTTCATCCCGAAAAGCCATGGGAGGCATTTAAGCAGGACAGTGACCTGATCTGTGTTTCAGAAACATTCTCTGGTGCAGTGTAGGAGGCAGAATGAAAGGGGGCAAGGAAATCAATGTAAGAAGCCATTGCAAAATCGGGATAAAAAAGGCTGAACAGCTGTAACAAGGCTTTGTTAGAGGGGACAGAGAGGAAGGAAAACAGGATGGATTTTAATGGTTCAAAAATCAATGTTTCTTGTTGTTTTATTGGGTGTGTGGGTTGAAAGAAGGGACTTAATTCATCAGAAAAATCTTCCTGATGTTTTGCTTAAATCCTCTGCCACAGCACTAGGACATCATGGTCCAAGAGCAAAGCTTCTCACTGTCTCAAGTTGTATGGAAGATAATTTAAGTATCTTTCAGTATCTTATTTACCGTGTGGCTTCCTTTTATTAGTTAAATGCCCACAGACTTTTAGCCTTTGTTCTTAGCAGTTGCTTCTTAAGATCGTGTTGCTTTTGTTTTTTGTTGCTCCTGCCATAAGGTTTCTACAATCAGGGGCAGATTTTGTTTGTGTGGGTGCTAAATCTTGTAAAATTATAAATACAAATTCATATTCAGGGCCTTGGAAACGGTCTGTGTAAGGGAGGGGCCCTGAAACTGAAGCCCCAGTAGCTTTTTGGTAGATCACTTCTGTCTACAGCTAAGGAGGACTTAGTATAACATTTTAGATTTTAGAAGCCTCATTTCATTTGGGAAACTTTAGAGATTTTTAAAATCATCATATTTGTATTAAATATTTCTTTTAGAAAATAAGTTTTCCCCCTTCCAGTATAGTTTATTTAGAATTGATTTCTTTCTCTCTCTCTCTCTTTCTTTCTTTCTCTCTTTCTTTCTTGAGACGGAGTCTCGCTGTTGTCCCCCAGCCTGGAGTGCAATGGCACGGTCTCGATTCACTGCAACCTCTGCCTCCTGGGTTAAAGCGATTCTCCTGCCTCAGCCTCTCAAATAGCTGGGATTACAGGCACCCCACCACCATGCCCAGCTAATTTTTGTATTTTTAGTAGAGCCGGGGTTTCACCTCATTGCCCAGGCTGGTCTTGAACTCCGGACCTCAGGTGATCCACCTGGCACAGCCTCCCAAAGTGCTGGGATTACAGGCGTGAGCCACTGTGCTCAGCCTGGAATTGATTTTGTATTGCCTTTTAGATTTCATGGCTTTTTTAAAAAAATTGTTTTTAAGTAGTTTATATTTGGCTTTTACAGTATTTTATAATCTGTAGCTTTAACTTTCTATGGGAAGGACAAGTCAAAGTCAAGAATTAGTTTTTACTTTTTATATGACTATAGCTTTTTTGTTTGTTTCTAACATAGATCTATGATCGAATTCTGTCAATTTCCTCTCGAGAGGGTGAGACGATTGAATTGAATAAACCTGTCATGGCAGAGGGCAATGTGGAAGTTTGGCTTAATTCTCTTTTGGAAGAATCTCAGTCCTCATTGCATCTTGTGATTCGCCAGGCAGCTGCAAATATTCAAGAAACAGGTTTCCAACTAATTGAATTTCTTTCATCCTTCCCTGCTCAGGTCAGTGTATTGAAACTGGAAAGTATGTTTTGTAAAATAGTCATTTTAAATCTCAGACATTACCTATTGTAAGCTTCACAAACGGCTGTAATTTAACTCTAGACCAGTATTAAGATTTTCATAAGGACCCATTAAATATACTTAACCTTAAAGATTTTTAACTACAGATTATATGGTCATATATCTATAGACTTAAACGTGTATTTGGGTTATAGATATATTTGATGTATTGTCTTTAACTTAAAACAGTTTTCTTCCTACTCAATCTTTTGATGTAACAATGTAGAAAAAATCATGAAAATGTACTGATTGAACACTTTACTAAAAAACTGAAAAATAGATTTCAGCATTAAAATACAGGAAACAATGTTTTCTTCGTTACTGTGATTAATAAAAATTTGGTGAGCATCTGCTCTGTCTCAGCATTATGCTAGTTTGGGTAAAGCAAGTTTCAGACATTCTTTGCCTGCAAGCAACTTAAAATCTATCTAGGGAGAAATGTGACTTCAACATAAATGACTTAAAATGATAAGAAATAGAATTTCCATAGGTTATGAAAAAAGGTATCAAAGTTGATGTAATCATGGCTTTACACTTGCGTAAGAATCATAACTATTGATCACGTTGTAATGTCTGTTTAAATACATAAATATGCCATACAAATTCATAAAGCCTTTTTTATTTCCATAAGGTTGGATTATTAGGAATTCAGATGATATGGACACGGGATTCAGAAGAAGCCCTTAGAAATGCCAAGTTTGATAAAAAAATCATGCAGAAAACTAATGAGACTTTCCTGGAGCTACTCAATACACTGATAGACATCACCACGAGGGATCTGAGTTCCAGGGAACGAGTGAAATATGAGACTCTGATTACTATTCATGTGCACCAAAGGGATATCTTTGATGACCTGGTAAATTCTTTATAAATGCTGTGGCATGTAGAGAAAAACAAATTCCAGGCCGGGCGCGGTGGCTCAAGCCTGTAATCCCAGCACTTTGGGAGGCCGAGACGGGCGGATCACGAGGTCAGCAGATCGAGACCATCCTGGCTAACACGGTGAAACCCCCGTCTCTACTAAAAAATACAAAAAACTAGCCAGGCAAGGTGGCGGCGCCTGTAATCCCAGCTACCCGGGAGGCTGAGGCAGGAGAATGGTGTAAACCCGGGAGGCGGAGCTTGCTGTGAGCTGAGATCGGGAGGCGGAGCTTGCTGTGAGCTGAGATCCGGCCACTGCACTTCAGCCCGGGCGACAGAGCGAGACTCCGTCTCAAAAAAA
>NW_012116566.1:1376374-1384259 GCF_000951035.1 Colobus angolensis palliatus
AAAAAAAAAAAAAAAAAACAAATTCCAGACACTATCTGTGTTTACCCGGTAGAACTAGTTTGATTCAATTCAAGGAAAAGATTAAACTCTGGCAAAGAATCATGTTCGTAATCAGAGCCTGTTACCAGCTTTCTTTAAGTCTTAACTGAATATAAATCATATTCTGATGATCTATGCTAAGATGTTATTGAGGCAATTAGACTTTATTAAAAATATTTTAACGTGATGATTTTTAATGTTAAAATTGTCATGTAGCATCTGAAAAGCCTTCTTACATCTTTTTTGCTTTTTACCTATTAATTGAAGATCACTACTTTCTTGCTATGAAAATTATTAGTAATATTGCTTAATAGAGCTGTTTAGGACTTCCCTTAAGGCTTTCGAAAAATCACATTCTTAACAAGTTTTGCTACATTTTATGTCATTGATTGCAAATGGCCTTTCCTAATAGAGCTTCTGACATTCAGGTGTCACACATTTTTGCTTTTAAAGAGAGAACAGGGTGGGAAAAGAGAGTTTTGCAGCTATAGAAAATGGGAAATAAAAAGAAGTGAAATTTGTTGTCTACTGTAAAATGCGTTAGATAAGAGGCAAAAAGCTCTTATTTTCATAATAATTTTCTGGATTTGTCTCACCACATTATGTAAAAAAGATTATGAAAGATTGGTCCTGCTGTAATGGAAGTAAAGGTAGCACATTGAAGCTATTGTGTGCTAATCTCCTGCCTTAATAGTTAAGCACACTACTTGCCTCTCTGAGAAATGAAGGGCTCAGGCTAATTTTAGGTTTCTTATTTGTCAAAGAAAATGATGAAAGTGGCTTAAAATTTTGGCTAAAAAATCTGGACAAAAGCATTGCCAGGCAATGGCCTGTCATTTAGATGTTAGAAATTTTGGCCCAATGTAATTCTTGAGAAAAATAATTACTGGATTAAAAAACCCCAACAATGTACTTTGTCATAGTCTTAAGAGATGTCTTTTTCCTAATGAGATTGTTTAGTTCTGTCTTTGTATGCCAAAACATGCTTTTTAGATTATATTTCATGGTTAGGACTATGGCATTAGGCATTTAAGGGTGAAATTTAAGAAATGAATATCTTATTATTAGAATATGTAAAGCCACTTAAATTGGAGGGGTGTAATTAGGGGTTTCTCTTGAGTTTTCTTATTCCCATATCTTCCAAAGTTTCTTTTTTTACTCATCAATAGATGGATGGGTTGGCTGGTGATATAGTTGACACCTCTGAAATAGTTGGATTGTCTACGAGTTTCATTTATTTCACTTTATGATCTATATATCTAATGCTAATGTGTGTATTTAATGAGTGATTCTCATCACAGCTCTAACATATACCTTTTGAATTTCAGTGTCATATGCATATCAAGAGTCCTATGGACTTTGAGTGGCTGAAACAGTGCAGATTTTACTTTAACGAAGATTCTGACAAGATGATGATTCACATCACAGATGTGGCTTTCATATACCAGAATGAATTTTTAGGCTGCACTGACAGGCTTGTCATAACTCCACTTACAGACAGGTGATGGAGCCCTTCTCCCCATCCCCTACCGTTTTTATTCTCTTGAGTTGCTCAGGGGATTTTTACTTAAATTCTCTTAGGGTTTATAGACTCTTTTATACTAAAACCTTTGAAATTTAGTATTTCTAGCTTTACACCTGTGTCTTCACATGGGATTTAGGTTTGTGACTGACACCGACCTTGCTTCCTCTGCCTTCAGTCTTCTAGAGGCAAAGTTTAAATGTGTAAACACTGTGTGGACACAGAGTGGGCAAGAAAGGGAATTAATCGCTTTGTGTTGTCAGGTGCAAATCGCAGTGGGTCTTGGGGGGCAGCTTGAGTATCTGTTGTTCTTACTAAAAGACAATTAAGATTTTCCTTTTTTTTTTTTTTAAGCAGGAGAGAAATTGAGTATCAGTGCAGGTAAAAGTGGGGAGAGACCACTGGCAAGGCCTCCAGAGTGTTAACTCTTCCCTTGGCCTGCTATTTACGAGTTGTGTTAGTGGCACCTGCCACTGCAACCTCCCTAGACTCAGTCTCCTTATTTGTAAGATGAGCTAAGCCAGCAGTCCTCAACCTTTCTGGCACCAGGGACTGGTTTCGTGGAAGACAATTTTTCTACGGACGAGGGGGTGGGTGATGGTTTTGGGATGATTCAAATGCATTCCACTTATTGTGCACTTTATTTCTATTAGTACATTGTAATAGATAATAATTATACAATTCACTATAATTTAGATTCATGGGAGCCCTGAGTGTGTTTTTCTGCAACTGGATAGTCCCATCTGGAGGTGATGGGAGACAGTGAGAAATCATCAGGCATTAGATTCTTGTAAGGAGCGAGCAGCCTAGATCCCTCACACGCACAGTTCGCAATAGGGTTCATGTGCAGTTCACAATAAAGGCTGTGCTCCTGTGAGAATCTAATACTGCCACTGATACGACAGAAGGCAGAGCTCAGGCGGTAATGTGAGCCATGGGGAGTGGCTGTAAATACAGATGAAGCTTCTCTCACTTGCCCACCGCCCGCCGCCCACCTCCTGCTGTGTGGCCCGGTTCCTAATGGACCATGAACCAATACTCTGTCCTCATTCAGCTCTAATACTGGTCTGTGGCCTGGGGTTTGGGGACCCTTGAGCTACATTGTCTCTAAGGGTGCTTGCAGGGCTAATATTCTGTGATTTGCTTAGTCTAATTTGAACTTTGTAGTATCAACTACATTGTTTATTTTAGCTTCAGGGATGCCCTGAATGCTCATTATGGTCAAACGGCTTGCATTAATCATTCCATATTGTATACATATAACATAACATTACATTGTGTCTCGTAATTATATACAATGATGATTTGTCCGTTAAAAATAATGTTCATTTAAAAAGTAGGCCAGGCGCTGTGGCTCATGCTTGAAATCCCAGCACTTTGGGAGGCTGAGGCAGGCGGCTCACAAGGTCAGGAGATGGGGACCATCCTGGCTAACACGGTGAAACCTCGTCTCTACTAAAAATACAAAAAATTAGCCAGGTGTGGTGGTGTGTGCCCATAGTCCTGGCTACTCGGGAGGCTGAGGCAGGAGAATCGCTTGAACCCGGGAGGTGGAGGTTGCAGTGAGGCAAGATCACGCCACTGCACTCCAGCCTGGGTGACAGAGCAAAACTCTGTCTCAAAAAAAAAAAGTGGAGTTCCCAAATAGGAATTTCTTATAAAATGCTTATGTGGTTATTTTATGTCTCCTGCCTTTCAAGCCTCCAGCACTTCCTTGTCTTCCTCTGTCTCCACCAAAGGCCTTATTTCTTGTCTTTTTTGAGAATATAGAAGTGTTCATCTCCACCACCACGTGCATTAACCTGGGTGACTGCTCTCATGCAGCTGCTTTCTCTCCAGGTTCGCCGTCCAAAGCCAATGCCTCCACTGACCCCAGGATTTCTTCTCTGGAAGCATCATCCATTTTCACTTTCTACTGAATCCTTTTCATCAACACACAAACATGCTGTGATTGCTTCCACACAGCAAACCCTACCATGATTGCCCTGGTTTCCTTCCCGCTCCATGCTCCCTTCAAAACCCCTCAAAAGCGCAGTTTCTCTCCACCTTGTTTTTCTTCAACTCACTTCATTCAGGCTCTCTGCTAATTTTCTATTGCTGCCATAAAGAATTGCCACAAATTTAGAAGGCTGAACAACACAAATGTGTTCTTTTTGTAGCTCTGTCCATCAGAAATCTGATGCAGGTCTCACGGGCTTATAATCAGGTGTCGGCAGGGCTGTATTTCTTCCCCGAGACTGAGTTCTGTTTCCCGCTCTTCCAGGCTGTTGGCAGAATTCCTTTCCTCCTGGTTGGCGGACCCAGGTCCCCACTGTGTTAGGTCAGCTCAGGGCTGTTCCAGCCTCTGAAAGCCACCACCTTCCTTGATCCTGACTCCTTCCCTCATCTTCAAAGCCAGCAGTGGTGGGTCAGGTGCCTTCCATGCTTTGAATCCCCCCTCCTTCTTCTGTCTCGTGTCTCTGACCCACTCTTCTGCCCATCTCTTCTGCTTCTAAGGACTCATGAGATTAGGTTGAGTCCCCTTTATTATCTAACAAAATCCCCTCTTCTCAAGGTCCTTAACATTAATGACATCTGCAAAGTACCTTTAGCTGTGGAAGGTAAGATGTTTACAGGTTGCAGAGATTAGAACATGAGTATTTTGGGGGGACCATTATTTTGTCATACTTTCCCCATCACTGATAAAACAGCTCTCCTGAAAGTCACCCAGACCTGTTGCTAAATCCAGTGGTTTTTCCTGGATCTCATCTTTCTTGAACAATCAGCTGCATGGGTGCTGTTGATCATTCTCTCCTTTTTGATACACTTTCGTCACATGGCTTCCAGGAGACTGCACTCACCTGGTTCCTCCTAATGGTCTGGTTGTCCTTTTGTACCTATTCCTACTGGTTCCTCTTCGTCTTTTTGACTTTTAAACATAGACCTGCCAGGCTCTTCTCTTCTCCACCTCTACTCATTCCTTAGGTGATCCCACATGACTTTAAAAACCCCAAACTCTGCCTCAAACCAGGGCTTCTCTCCGGAACTTCAGACACACATACCTGTCTGCCTGTGTGACATGTCCATTGGATGCTTACAGAATATTTAACCTTAGTGTGTTTGATCAGCCTCACAAAAGTGTCCTCCTGTCTTCATCTTCATTTTAGCAAGTGGCCATTCCATTTTATCAGAGTGGTGGGGGGAAGTGTGATAGTCAGAATAATGCCCCCGCAAAAGATGTCTATGTCCGAACCCCTGAAGCCTGTGAATACATCGCCTTCCCAAAGTGCAATCCAACACTCCCTGGAGTAAGCTGGAAGCCCTTCCTTCTCTCTCACCTCATTATCCAATAATCTACCATCAATTTGGTCAGCACTACTTTCAGGTTCCTTCTAGAATGTGACAATTTTCATCCCTTTGCCTTATGACGGCTCCAATGCCTGGAGGAACACCAGGGTCCTTTGTCTTGCGCCGATTAGATAAACGCCGTGGACACACGTGCAGTGGTTTCAAGGAGTGGAAAGTTTAATAGGCAAGAAAAAAGGAAAAACCTCCCCGGTACAGAGACAGAGAGGGGGTGCTTGGAGTGGAGAGAAAAAAACCATGTAAATGGGAAAACAGTCGGTTATTTTAGGAGGCTGGAGGAGGCGGTGTCTGATTTGCATAGGGCTTAGGGTATTGGTTTGACCAGGTGTGTCATTCATGTAGCCCTCGAGAAAACTGGCCCTCCCATCCCCGTCTTTTAATATGCAAATGCAGGTCACCAGGATTCCTGCACACATAGAGTTATCTGGAGGCAGCCATGATGCTTGGCGCACATGGTGACAAGGAGAAGAGGGTGGGAATTCCCATGTTGGATGGACCCAGTTTCTAATCACCAGGATTTACATTTCAAAGCTTGCTGGCCTGGCTCTTTAAACTGCTTTTCTGTTAGAGAAGAAATGTTTCGGGAGCTGCTTTTATTAAAAGAAAAAAACCTTACCGAGGACTCCTTTTAACCCTCTCTGTCTGCCTACAATTATTCTTATATCATTACTACTCTTTTTTTTTTTTTTTTCCTGAAAAGAAGTCTCACTCTGTCGCCCAGCTTGGAGCACAGTGGTGCAATCTCCGCTCACTGCATCCTCGCAGGTTCAAGTGATTCTCCTGCCTTAGTCTCCTGAGTAGCTGGGACTACAGGCGCCAGCCACCATACCTGGCTAATTTTTGTGTTTTTAGTAGAGACAGGGTTTCATCATGTTGGCCAGGGTGTTCTTGAACTCCTGACCTCAGGTGATCTGCCCTCCTCGGCCTCCCAAAGTGCTGGGATTACAGGAATCATACAACTTTTATCCAGACCACCATAGTTTCTGACCTGGATCCTTCTGATAATGTTTTAACTAACTTTCCTGCCTCTGTCATTGTCCCTGTACAGTCTGTTCTCAGTTTAGACACCAGAATGTAAGTCAGATCCTTTGCCCTGAAACTTCTCCCATGGTTACATCTCGTGCAAAGTAAAAGCCAACGTCCTCACGTGGGCCTGTGAGGCATAGTACAATCTGGCCTCCGCTACTTCTCTGCTTCTCTGTCCTCATTCAGCTCGAGCCACCTGCTCGAGCTGTGGCACCTGTACCAGCTGTGGCACAGTCCTGCCTCAGGGCCTTTGCACTTGTTACACACTTAGCCTGGAACCCTTTTCCTTCAATAGTGGCATATTTTGCTTCCTTCTTCCTTCAGGCCTCTGCTAGAGAGTCACCTCAGGGGTCTCCCGACCCCCCACAATCTCCAAATCCCATAACCCTCTTACCCAGCTTGATTTTCCCTCTTTCTTATTTTTAAATAATCTTTTATTTTTATTATTTTTTTAGAATGAAAGATCCTTGGTGCATGAGCTTCATGTGATGTGTTTGCTAGAATTGTTCTGTGACAAAACAGATGCTAAATAAATGGTTCTTGAATAAATGAAAGAAGTGATTATTTCCAAAATTGCATCTTAATGGTGAAAAATGTAAATGGTACAGAAGAACGTGAAGTAGAATGTGTGGGAGGGAAAACTTTTCTATTTTTCAAAATGATCAACAGTTTATTTTCTATCTCTCTGAAAACTGTGGATGCTTAGATATCAAAATCCTTTTTCAGTTTCACATATAGGTATCATAGTTTACAGTCTTTTCTGCAACTTGATTCTTCCACTGTGTTCATTATCTTGTATATCTTTTTTTTTTTTTGAGATGGAGTCTCGCTCTGTCGCCCAGGCTGGAGTGCAGTGGCCGGATCTCAGCTCACTGCAAGCTCCGCCCTCCGGGTTCATTCTCCGGCCTCAGCCTCCGAAGTAGCTGGGACTACAGGCGCCCGCCACCTTGCCCGGCTCATTTTTTTTGTATTTTTTAGTAGAGACGGGGTTTCACCGTGTTAGCCAGGATGGCCTCGATCTCCTGACCTCGTGATCCGCCCGTCTCGGCCTCCCAAAGTGCTGAGATTACAGGCTTGAGCCACCGCGCCCGGCCTATCTTGTATATCTTTTGATGTCAAAAAACCTGAGAACTTTGAAAGCAAAATAAGTATTTTAAAATATGTAAGTGAAGGGATCCTGAGGTTTGTCTGTTTCACCCTAAATGCGCACTTGTTTATTTTTCTTTAACTAACTAACTTGATTGTGTGGGAAGTGAGTTATTAATTTTTGATAGTAACTGAGATTCCCCTGCAAGATTTGCTTCCCTTTTGCAAGGGAAAATTCCTTGTTGAAATTAATACTTTAAAAAAGTCAAATGTTGGAGGCACTGACATGTTATCATCCCTTCACTGACTGACTTGTGAATTTAACAACTGTGGCAGCTCCCTGGATTCGGGGAAGCTCAGTGCCGTGTGGACAGAGTTGCAGACATTTCAGATGATAAAATAGCTATTATAATGTGATAACATACCGTGCTTTTCTCCAAAACTCATAGTGTTTTTAATGAAGACTAGAGTTGTCTTGACTACTGCTGTCACTTAAGCAGAGGGCGGAGGAAATTGAGGGCTGATGGAGGCATCTTATCTGCTTGATAAGAAATGTAGACAAGACTTGTACCTTTCTCTGACATTCCCACAGCTTCTGTGAGTTTTGAGTGTTGACTGCTCAGCTCTGTCCCTAGCAGCTGTGTAGTCTTGGGCAAGACACCTAACCTCCCTGATTCCCTTGTTTTGGAATCATTGCATGGACTAGAGGCAGCATAAGTACCCAGCACAGGGCGTGACACAGCAAATGTTTCTTATTATTGTTATTCTTGCTATCACTGTTGCTTGTCAAAACTGCTGATAACACTTTTTAAAAATTTTTTTGGGAAGGAGTCTCTCTCACTCTGTTGCCAGGCTGGAGTGTAGTGG
>NW_012116566.1:1384951-1396577 GCF_000951035.1 Colobus angolensis palliatus
AAAAAAAAGGCGGGGAAACCCTGAGGCCCTATTAGAAATGCTAATTGTAAAATGTTAGAAAACCGAGGGAGACTCTCCTGAAGAGGGTGGAGATGCTAGCCTGCTCTGTGGCTTAGCAAGCGACCCCTGCACTCCAGCCCAGGCGACAGAACGAGACTCCATCTCAAAAAAAAAAAAAAAAAAAAAAAGAATGTATGGCTGGATCAGTGCAAGCCATTTATTCAACAGATGTTGTTCATATAGTACAAGGTGCCAGGGGTTAGGCAGGTAGTTGAGGGTACAAGTGTGAACCAGACCTAGTTCCTGACCGCAGAGGGTTTATAGCAGTTTAATTGGAAGGTAGAAAACTAAAATGGAGTTGACCACAGGCAACGTAAACACGTAAAGTTCAAACCCTGTTCATGAATGGAAACGGTTTTGAAAATAGCCGACAGATAGACTAGAAAGGAAAGCAGAGAAGGGAGGCAAGAAGGGAGGTGCACCCACATATAGAATTCTGTAGACACACAGGGAGATGCTCTGACAGATCCATGCTTGTCGCCGAAAGGCAGTTTGGGTGCCAGTGTAGAAGTGGGTCTGAAGCCCCGCCTAGCTGAGTCAGGGAGAGGTCTCCAGGCATGCCCGCCTGCTTTTCATGTAAATAGGATTGAACTGTTTGAAGCAACTTGCTACTTCTTCAGTTTATGAATCCAGTCATCTCAGTTGAACAAGGGTCTGTATAACAGAGCAGCTGAGTGATCAGAGTTGATGGACATGGATTCCCCTTTTATGTGTTTGGTATTTTATTTAATCTTTTTTTTCAGGTTTTAATTTTTAAGTTTGGGGGTGCATGTGCAGGTTTGTTACATAGGTAAACTTGTGTCATGGAGGTTTGTTGTATAGTTTATTTCATCGCCCAGGTATCAAGCCTAGTGCCCATTAGTTATTTTTCTCTCCCGGATAGCGTGGGCTTGTCTCAGAGCTGGAAAGTGAGAGGACTTGGCTTGTCTCAGTTCTCCTGCCGCAGTCCTGAGAAAAGTCACTCAGTCTCTGTGAGTCTTTTTCCTCCTCTCTGTACAATGGGGGATAGGAACAGTAGCTTCCTTCCAGAGTTCTCTGGGGATGAAACAAGATGATGTAGATGGAACACACTGTGGTGTCTGTTGTTGTTACAGACTCTGCTCTGGAAGGGATGGCAAAAATGCAACAGGAGAAATAAGACCTTGGGTTAAAAGGCAGAATCAAAGTGAGAGCAGGCATCCTCCTGATTTCATGCCTGGGTCTTCTCCTCTGTATCCAGGCTGTGCATACATTAAGGGCTGAGTCATTTACTTGCCTTTATAGCACTCATTTCCAATAACATTGAGAACCTGGAACCACCCCCAGCTGGTGCACTCAGTGTTCGTTTCCACTGCTCAAGCTGGATAGTCACTTCATTTCCTGGGGAGTCTTTTTCAAGTCCAGATGAATGCTTTATAGTTTGGCCATAAGAAAACACTACATGGCACCACTTTATAATTTGTCTCCTTTGGTAACACCAGGTGGTGCTGGCAAACAAGTAATTCATCTGCAAGCTATCAGGTGAAAAATTTTCGTTTGCAGGCATTCTTGTATTCTCTCACCAAATCTTTTATTTGTTAATCTCATATAGTAAGATGCAATTGAAAGCATGTGCAAGTTTAGTAGTTACTCACAGAAATAGATTCAAGATGTGATTATTTAGCAATGTGTGTTTTAAATCTCAACTACATCAAATGGCCAACTCTTAGATTCAAAGGGGATTAATCTACTTAAAAGGATCCTGATCTGTTTCACAGAAATATATATATATATGTATATATATTTATATATATACATATTTTTTAGATGGGGATAGATCTCTGCAAAAGTGTTGCCAAATACATTTTGGAAATGCAATGTATTATTTTTATACCTGGAGATTCTCTCTGTATATTATGATAAGAAAGCCTGAAAAATTTATCAGTAAAGAAAGCTGTTTAACCTTTTAAGGAGTTTTTAAACTTAGTTGATCATAGACTACCCCCTCCTTTTCCTCAACATGTGTTAACATTGATAAGGATAAGTGTGTTTTAGGATGTTGTATTTGAAATGTTAGGTGGGGACAATGGCCTTCTGGTTTTTAATTTTGTGTGCGTTTCATGTCACTGTGATGTCTCAGAAGTATTTCCAGGTGCCTGGGGGCTGTTTCTAGTGATGTTTCTACCCATGCAGATGTTACATCACGCTGGCTCAAGCTCTGGGAATGAGCATGGGAGGAGCCCCTGCTGGACCTGCAGGCACAGGCAAAACAGAAACCACTAAAGACATGGGACGATGCCTAGGGAAATACGTCGTGGTTTTCAATTGTTCAGACCAGATGGATTTCCGAGGACTTGGACGGATTTTTAAAGGTATGGTTTATATTTTTTAATTTGGTGAGAAATTTCAGCCAAGATGGAATATTTTGCTAAAATTTGTTTTCAACAATTGGCCACGTTTTAGAATCATTTTCAACTTTGTAAAATTTTTTGGAAAATCTTCAATCCTGCCAGGTTGGGTGGACCAAATGTTACTATCTCCTGCCTTTTTTTTGATGTTCCTTTATCACTGCAGCTTGGGTGTTTACAGGTAAAGTGCCAAATTGTGAGCTGCTTTGGGTCACTTGATGCATAGATCTATTTGTTCCACTTTTCTTTTGAATGAACTTACATCTGGCTCATTTTGGCAGCTACATAATATCCTTTTTCTTGGTTTTCCAAAATTATATACTAATTGGATTTTTCATTTAATTTCCTTTCTAAGGACTGGCACAGTCTGGATCCTGGGGTTGTTTTGACGAATTTAACCGTATTGATCTACCAGTTCTCTCGGTTGCAGCCCAGCAAATTTCCATTATTCTGACATGTAAAAAGGAGCACAAAAAGTCTTTTATTTTTACTGATGGAGATAATGTGACTATGAACCCTGAATTTGGGCTTTTCTTAACCATGGTAAGGAGTGGCTAGAAAACCTACTGAATTTCAGCCTTCTTATCACAATTTTCGTGCATCTCCCTGGTCATATGTCATCTATATCTATTTTCCTGAATGGAAATTGGGATTGTAACTTTACCTCCTGTTGAAAACCCTTTGGTGTTAAGCAAAGATCATATGAATAACTCATGATTTAGCGTGTCCAGGTAAAAGGAGAGTGAGATATGTAAATGAGCTCCCTGATTGTCATTCCAGACTTGTGTGTACATAGTGAATCTTTTAATATCATGCTGACTTGTGCTTGATTGCATCATTCATCCTTGGACTTTATTTTCTGTTTAGAATCCTGGCTATGCCGGACGGCAGGAACTCCCTGAAAACTTGAAGATTAATTTCCGCTCAGTGGCCATGATGGTGCCTGACCGTCAGATTATCATAAGGGTGAAGTTGGCTAGTTGTGGCTTCATTGACAATGTTGTTTTGGCCAGGAAGTTTTTCACGCTCTACAAACTGTGTGAGGAGCAGCTTTCTAAGCAGGTGTGTCATCTTGGAGGTCTTATGCACTTAGGCATGTTTCATTTTTCTATTCAGCAGAATGTTCTCATTTTGAGAAATATTAGACTAGGCTTGTTGACAAAGGATTTTATTGATGCTAAGTAGAAAGGTATATTACTACAAAAAATTTTATATGCATAGTTTTATTAAGAAGTACATTTAAATAATTTAATATTTACAGCATAGAAATGAAGTGAATATTATGTGCACTGGTTTAAGAGCCAAAGATTCATGGATATTAACATTGGCTATTTATACCACCTATAGATTCATTGTCATGTGTGTTATGTGTTTTCATTATTTGTAGGAACCTCTCAATGATTCATTCTTCCTAATTCTAAGCTCACTTGAGTATTTGACCAAGGTTTGCTAACTGTCTTGTTTATATGTTGCAACCTTCTTGCTAATTTCCTCGACTGTTTAGGGTTGCAGGTTCAGGCATCATGAGGTTTCATAGTTAAAAGTCATGGGATTAAACATATACTTCTGCATTAGTTATCTATTGCTGCATAACAGTCATCTAACGATCATACCACAAACTTTGTGTCTTGTAACAATGTACATTTATTACTACATGGTGTCTGTGGGTCAGGAATTAGCTGAAATGAGTCCTGTGGTTTGTGTCTAACAAGGCTACAATCAAGGTGTTGGCTGGGGCTGTGGTTTCATCTGATGCTCGAATGGGGACAATCTACTTCTGAGCTCACTTCGGTTGTTAGCAGAATTTTGTTAGTTGAGGGTGTAAGATTGAGGGCTTTGATTTCTTGCTGGCTATTTTCTGGAGGCCACCTTTAGTTCCTACAGGCAGTGCATAGTTCCTTGCTATATGGGTTTCCCCAACTTACTTTCTCAAAGTCAGCAAGGAAAGTGTTTTCAGCAAAACGAGTGCTACAGTCTAATCTAACGTGACCACATAATCACACACACATAATCATGTACAACCTGTTGTCTCTGCTGTATTCTATTAGTTAGAAGAAGCAAATCACAGGTCCTGCCTACTCTCAAGGTGATATCATATAAGGATGTGACCACCAGGAGGTGGGCATCATGCCACAATTTTTTAGTACATATCAGTGAAAATTACTAAAAATATATGCTAAATAATGACACAGTGCAGTAAACATAAGACTATAATATGAATAACACTTCCTAACATATATAACCTTTGTTCCATCTTATCACTTAGGCTTCCATTTCAAACTTCTTTGAATCTTTAATACTTTTTATACCCACAGCTTCAACCTAATTACATTCCTACTCAAAAGTTCTTTTCCTGTGAGTGTTCAGACACACACAGATTCTTCTGGCTCTGGCCATTGAGCCTTTCTGGTTAGTCTGACCCTAACATTTTGTCTCCAACATTCTTGGTTTCTTCTGCCTATTGGAGCCCTTACTCACTCATTCTTATTGTATTAGTCTGTTCTCATGCTGCCAATAAAGACATACCTGAGACTGGGTAATTTCTAAAGGGAAGAGGTTTAATTCAATCAGACTTCAGTATGGCTGGGAAGGCCTCATTAAACTTACAATCGTGGTGGAAGGGGAAGCAAACACATCCTCTTCACATGGTGGCATGAAGGAGAAGTACTGAGTGAAGAGGGGGAAAAACCCCTTATAAAACCATCAGATCTCATGAGAACTCACTATAATGAGAGCAGCATGAGGGTAACCACCCCCATGATTAAAATACCTTCCACTGAGATCCTCCAGTGACATGTGGGGATTATGGGAACTACAGTTCAGGATGAGATTTAGGTGGGAACACAGCTAAATCATATCATTCTGCCCCTGACCCCTTTAAGATCTCATGTCCTTACAGTTCACAATACAGTCATGCCCTTCCAACAGTCTCCAAAAGTCTTAACTCATTCCAGCATTAACTCAAAAGTCTAAGTCCAAAGTCTCATCTGAGACAAGGCAAGTCCCTTCTACCTATGAGCCTGTAAAATCAAAAGCAAGTTAGTTAATTCCTAGATACAATGGGGGTACAGGCATTTGGTAAAAAATACACCTGTTCCAAATGGGAGAAATTGGCCAAAACAAAGAGGCTACAGGCCCCAACGCAAGTCCAAAATCCAATAAGGCAGTAATTAAACCTTAAATTTCCAAAATGATCTGCTTTGACTCTATGTCTCACATCCAGGTCATACTGATGCAAGAGGTGGGCTCCTAAACCCTTGGGCAGCTCCACCTCTGTGGCTTTGCAGGGTACAGCCCCGCTCCTGGCTGCTTTCATGGCCTGATAATTGAGTGTCTGTGGCTTTTCTAGGTGCACAGTACAAGCTGTCAGTGGAGCTACCATTCTGGCATCTGGAGGATGGTGGCCATTTTCTCACAGCTCCACTAGGCAGTGTCCCAGTGGGGACTCTGTGTGGGGGCTCCAATCCCATGTTTCCCTTCTGCACTGCTCTAGCAGAGGTTCTCAATGAGGGCTCCACCCCTGCAGGAAAATTCTGCCTGGACATCTTGGTGTTTCCATACATCCTCTGAAATCTAGGCGGAGGTTCCCAAACCTCAGTTTTTGTATTCTGCACACCTGCAGGCCCAGCACCACATGGAAGCTGCCAAAGCTTGGGGCTTGCACCCTCTCAAGCAATGGCCTGAGCTATATGCTGGCTTCTTTTAGCCTCAGCTGAAGTGGCTGGGATGCAGTGCATCAAGTCCCATGCCTACACACTGCAGGGGGACCCTGGACCTGGCCCAGGAAACCATTTTTCCTCCTACACCTCTGGGCCTGTGATGGGAAGGGGCTGCCATGAAAGTCTCTAACATGCTCTGGAGAAATTTTCGCCATTGTCTTGGTGATTAACATTCAAGTCCTCATTACTTATGCAAATTTATGCAGCTGGCTTAATTTCTTCTCCAGAAAATGGGGTTTTCTTTTCCATTGCATCATCAGGCACACATTTGCATATGCTCTGCTTCCTCTTGAAAGCTTTGACATTTAGAAATTTCTTCCACCAGATACCCTAAATCATTGCTCTCAAGTTCAAAGTTTCATGGATCTCTGGGGCAGGGACAAAATGCCACCAGTCTCTTTGTATAGTAACAGTGACCTTTACTCCTGTTCCCAACAGGTTCCCCATCTTTATCTGAGACCACCTCACCCGGAAATCATTGTCCATATAACTCTCAGTGTTTTGCTCAAAGCCGTTCAATGAGTCTCTAGGAAGTTGAAAACATTTTCATATCTTCTTGTCTTCTGAGCTTTCCAAGTCTCTAGGAAGTTCCAAACTTTCCTACATTTTACTGTCTTCTTCTGAGCCATCCAAACTGTTCCAACCTCTGCCTGTTACCCAGTTCCAAAGTCACTTCCACATTTTCAGGTATCTTTATGGTAGCACCCCACTCTATGTGGCACCAACTTACTAGTCTGTTCTCCTGTTGCTAATAAAGACATACCTGAGACTAGGTAGTTTATAAAGGAAAGAGGTTTAATTGAATCACACTTCAGCATGGCTGGGAAGACCTCTGGAAGCTTGCAGTTATGGCAGAAGGGGAAGCAAATATGTTCTTCATGTGGCATCAGGAAGAAGTGCTGAGCAAAGAGGGGGAAAAGCCCCTTATAAAACTGCCAGATCTTGTGAGAACTCACTTACTATTATGAGAACAGCATGATTCAATTACCTCCACCTGGTTTCTCCCACAACACATGGGGATTATAGGGACTACAATTCCAGATGAGATTTGGGTGGGGACACAGTCAAACCATGTCACTTATCTTTCAAATAAATATTTTTTCCATGCTGTTTCTTGAATGGAAAACCTTCCCACATCACTGGCTCCTGCTCTTATCTTCACTACCACTTCACTACTTCCCTCACTTCTACCACCTGTGTTCACAAAGTCATTGTGAAATGTAATAAATCAATGTGTGCAAAATAGTTGGACCCATACTGATCTCTTGGTGAACATTCTGTGACTTTGCCTTCATGCCCACAGATTTAACTGAGTCCAACTCTGGTAGGAAGTTTCTCATGATTAATTTTACTCACCAACACTTTTAAGTCATTGTTACTTTTATGCATTTTTATTCACATTTCTATTTTATTATCTTTATTAGAATTTAAATTCCCTGAAGGTGGGAACTCAATTTGAATATTTTTATGTGCTCCATCTTCCAAATGACTAGTATTAAGTGAGGCATACTGCTCCCAATTACCTCAGCAGATAACTGTAGTTTTTTCCTATACACCTTTTTCACTGTGGTAAAAGCATATAAAATTAAATTTACTATCTTTACCATTTTAAATGTACAGTTCAATAGTGTTAAGTATATTCACAATGTTGTGAAATAGATCTCTGTAAATTTTTCATCTTGAAAAACTGAAACTCTGTGCCCACTAAACAGCAACTTCTCTTTTTCTCCTCCCTTAGCCCCTGGTAACCATCATTCTACTTTCTGTTTCTATGAATTTGACTATTGCCAATAGTTCATATAAATGAAATCGTATATTTGATTTCTTGTGACTGGCATATTTTACTTAGCATAATGTCTTCAAGGTTCATTCATGTTTTAGCGTGTGACAGGATGTCCTTTCTTTTTATGGCTAAATAATATTCTGTTATATGTATATACCACATTTTGTTTATCCATTAATCTGTCAATGGACATTTGGGTTGCTTCCACCTCTTGGCTATCATAAATGGTGCTGCTATGAACATGGATATGCTGGTATCTCTTTGAGACTGTGCTTGCATTTATTTATTTATTTATTTATTTATTTATTTATTTATTTATTTATTTATTTACGAGACAGAGTCTTGCTCTGCTGCCCAGGCTGGAGTGCAGGTGCAATCTCGGCTCACTGCAACCTCTGCTTCCTGGGTTTAAGTGATTCTCATGTCTCAGCCTCCTGAGTAGCTGGGATCACAGACGCACACCACCATGCTTGGTTAATTTTTGTAATTTTTCGGTAGAGATGGGGTTTCATCACCTTGGCCAGGCTGGTCTCAAACTCCTGGCCTTAAGCGATCTGCCCCACTTGGTCTCCCAAAATGCTGGGATTATGGGTGTGAGCTACTGTGCCTGGCCCATTCTTTCAATTCTTTTGGCTATATACCCAGAATTGGGAGTGCTGGATCATATCATTCTGTTTTTAATTTTTTGAGGAACCACCTTACTGTTTTCCACAATGATTGGATAATTAAATTTTGATTATTCACTTTATATATGGAAATTTGACATAATTGAGTTTTTATAAATATATAGTAAGGGAATGACAAAGCTGAGAGCTTGACTTTCTAATTTGTCCTTATCCTTCCTCCTCCAGGTAATCCTGAAGCACAGCTGCTTTTTTTCTCCCCGATTCTCCTGTCTTCTAACTTACCATGAAAAAGGCACATGTATCTCTATGTATATGACAGTCATGAGTGCAGTCCCAGTTTAATTCTGGTTCTGAATTTTAACTTTAGAGAGATGAGCAAATTTCCTTATGTATGATTGATTAAGAATAAACTCAAAGGGATGTCTGTACTCCAAGAAGAAATTTATTCCTTTTTCCCTGTCAAGCTATAGAAGCTAGTTCTGATCTAAGGGCTTAAGCTAATGATGGCACATGGGAGGACTCTTTGGGATATTCCCTATTTGCTCAAAAAGTACATCTATATAGAAATCTTTTACCCCATTGTGTGTATGCATTTTCTGAAGGAAAACCAGCATTTATTCGTTATTGTGAATATAATTTCTGTCAGATTCATGTGGCTTCTGCAAGTATTTTCATGTTGAAAATAAGCCCAATGTATCTCACATTCTCTAGGTTCATTATGACTTTGGCCTGCGTAACATTCTGTCGGTTCTTCGGACCTTGGGAGCAGCAAAAAGAGCCAATGCAATGGATACGGAGTCCACGATTGTCATGCGTGTACTGCGGGACATGAATCTTTCTAAACTGGTAACACTCACACATGGAAATGTTCCACTTACTTGAATATCAGTTCAACTAACTGCCCATATATGAGACTTCAAAATATTTATTTAAAAAGCTCATTTAAAATGCCTAATTGTCAGATAAAGTGCTGGAGAGCATCACTTTAAATTATACTTTTTCAGACATTTTTGGGGGTAATGACTCCTATCCACTCTGAAATGTGCCTATTCCAGTCGAATTGAAATGGATTAAAAAAAAATACACATGTTAAGATGCCAAATACCTTGAATCATTTTTGTGTTTTAGAACTAAAATCTCATGTTTGGAGTCTGGTAGAGCCTGGTAGGAAATGATGTGTAAATTCTATAAGTGTGTGATAGTTTCACACTATTATTTCACAATAGAGACTGATAATCAATGCCCACTATCCGTGGATCTATGTAAAGGGTGACAGAACAATAGATTTTTATTTTAAATTGAAAGTATACACCAAATTCCAATTCACAAACCTGCTATTAATTTCTAATTTAAAAATTCTTTTAAGTTTAAATTAGAAATTGTGGACTATATGGTATCCCCCAAAACTAACTGTTTTATGGAAAGATTGTCACATAGACAGTATTGTCTTTCCTTCCATTTCTTTCCTTTCTCCCTGTTCTCTTCCTCTTTAATTTTTTTTTTTAATTTATGGGAAAGATGAGGAAAATGTTACTTAATTTCAATAAAGGTGATATGTTATTTGTTAGTGGTTACATTGCAATAGCCTGGACTGTGTTGGGCATTTCCAGTTTATCTGCATGTTGCTATGTTTGTGCCAGAATAATTGGTCTGATTTCCCATTCTTTTCTTTTTTAGATTGATGAGGATGAACCCTTGTTTTTGAGTTTGATTGAAGATCTCTTTCCAAATATTCTTCTGGACAAGGCAGGTTACCCTGAACTGGAAGCAGCAATCAGTAGGCAGGTAATATGCTTCACAGGGCATCGAGGGCTGGTGTCTGTTTCATCTGAATTTAATGGGAATAAAGTGAGGCTGCTGTGGCTCCAACCTGTTTACTCTGAGCAGCAGAAATAACAACAGTGAGGCTAACACTGCTGTTTTAAGGGAGGCCAATGCACACCACGGGTCAAACTCTCCCTGCCCTGGGTCTCCTACCATTGCACAGCCACGTGTCAGCTAGTCATGTGCAAGTAGCCCTGTTATTGGTGGAAACCATTCCACACCAGATTCAGAAATGAAATGTGATTGGTCAGCAGGGTGTGGATGGGGCTCATCTGGCTGCCTCTCTGGAGCTTGGCTTAGCTTGGCTCTGCCCTGGTGTTGGCTGTGTTGCCTCATTGTTGGATTCCTGCCTCTGCATGTTATTTGCAGTGATCTCATGTGGCTTCTCTTTCTTCAGTACTTGTGGCTTCTTGCTCAGACTCTGGTGGTGGGGTGTGGTGGGTAGGGTGGGGGAACCCACCACACTAGGTATATCAGGTTGTATCTGGACTTCCCATGGTACTTGGTGCAGCTTCAACTTTTTATAGTCTTCCTGGGAGTGGAAATTGATTATGTAAACCTTATGCCTCAATTTCTTTTTCTATGAAGAAGAGTTTGGAAAAAAATGTTTTATAGAAGTGGTGATTAGCTCATATTTATAAATTGCACTTCAATTCCCTGAAAATACTTGTAATAAAAATCAAATGTGGCCAGGTGTGGTGGCTCATGCCTGTAATCCCTGCACGCTGGGAGGCCAAGGTGGATGGATCACTTGAGCCCAGGAGTTTGAGACCAGTCTGGGCAACATGGTGAAACCCTGTCTCTACCAAAAATCCAAAAAATTAGTCGGGCATGGTGGCATGTGCCTATAGGCCCATCTACTCTGGATGCTGAGGTGGGAGGATCACTTGAGCCTGAGAGGCCGAGCTGCAGTGGGCAGTGATGGCACCACTGCACTCCAGCCTGAGTGACAGAGGGAGACTCTGTCTCAAAAACAAACAAAACAAAACAAAACAAGGAAATCAAATGTAACAGTACTTAGTGTATATTTTGCTTTGAAAATGTGGTATATAAATGTCTAAGTTTCCTGATCAGGCAAGAGTGATAATTTGTCTGCAAGTGGTTTCTTCATTTTTTGGCTAAACTAATTTTAACACTAGCTAAAAGCTAAGTATTGGGCCGGATGTGGTGGCTCGTGCCAGTAGTCCCAGTGCTTTGATAGGCCAATGTTGGGGGATTACTTGAAGCCAGCCTGAGCAACATAGTGAG
>NW_012116566.1:1397772-1485275 GCF_000951035.1 Colobus angolensis palliatus
TACAGGCTCACGCCACCATACCAGACTAATTTTTGTATTTTTTTAGTCAAGATGGGGTTTCGCCATGTTGGCCTGGCTGGTCTTGAACTCCTGACCTTGTGATCTGCCCGCCTCGGCCTCCCAAAGTGCTGGGATTACAGTCGTGAGCCACCGTGCCCGGCTGTCATTGTTGTGTTTCAATGTGGGGATTCTCTTATGTTTTCAGGTTGAAGAAGCCGGTTTAATCAACCATCCTCCTTGGAAACTGAAGGTCATCCAGCTATTCGAAACGCAGAGGGTGCGGCATGGGATGATGACCCTGGGGCCCAGTGGGGCTGGGAAGACCACCTGCATCCACACGTTGATGAGAGCCATGACAGGTACGGGGCAGCCAAGGTCAGTGCCTGGGGTGGCCCATTTAAATAGTGGTGACACATTTGAATGCCCACGAGGTATGCAAAGGCAGATACAATAATATATTTTTATAGGAGGAAATACTGCTTTATTAATTATTGGGAACATTTTAGAGATAACTTATTACATTAATGGACCAGAGAGGAAAAAATACATTTTTAGGTGACGTTATGCACTGCACTGTATGTTTTACACATGTTATGTAATTTGACTTTCACAATGATCTTGAGAGGTGGTTATTGTTTTCCATATTTTGTATGAAAATCAAGGCTCAAATTCAAAAACGCCCAAGGTCACGAAGATGGCAAGTGTTGGGACTCAGAGTTAAGGTCAGGGCGTGCTTAAAAAAAGCCCAATTTTCCCAACATACCATGCCATTTCCCAGTAAATACAAAATACAACACACTGTCTCCCAATAAGTAGAAAATAATTCCAAGCCCAACTCTTATGTTCTTATGTTCTATGTGCCGAAGTCATCGCAATCCCAATCATAAATTACCTTCCCATTTGGAATCAGATTTGTTTTAGTGAAGTTAAATAAATGCATTTCATTTCCAGATGTCCCTAAGCCTTACATCTAAAGTCATCTAAGGATAATGGACATTACCATGTTCATGATTATTCTTGTATTCTCTAGTTCTGATCAGACATTGATGACTCTTTTTCTAAAAACATTGGCATCCCGTAGACATTCCAAAATGTCACAGAGCCTTGGCTGTTGGAATGCAAAATACATAGCAGTGCATTGAGATTCCAGGAGCTGCCTGAAAGCCCACCCAGCAAAGAGGTACCTGGGTGGGCTTTCAGGCAGTTCCTGGAACCTCAGTGCACTGCTACTGATGCAACACTGGTACATTGTTGGTGGTTGCTGAGGATTGCCGGTATTTACTGTGGGCCCCTGTACGTGTTGGATTTGGTCTTTGTTTCCTCAGTTATTGAAGGAAGTGAATTCTGTCTCTCAGGACTCTACCAGGCAGTCCTCAGACTGAGATACAGTGTGTTCTCAGCTAACACCTACCTCTACCAAAACTGACCACTCCAACCTGCAGGACTTATCACATGGTCTTTCATGTATGCTATTAAGATTCTGTTTTGGGATTTTTATGTTTTTAAATGATTATGTTCTTTCTCTCAAATTTTTCTCAGTAATTTTTTTTTTTTTTTTTTTTTTTTTTTTTTTTTTTTTTTTTTGATACGGAGTCTCGCTCTGTCGCCCAGGCTGGAGTGCAGTGGCCGGATCTCAGCTCACTGCAAGCTTCGCCTCCCAGGCTTACGCCATTCTCCTGCCTCAGCCTCCCGAGTAGCTGGGACTACAGGCGCCCACCACCTCGCCCGGCTAGTTTTTTTGTATTTTTTAGTAGAGACGGGGTTTCACCGTGTTAGCCAGGATGGTCTCGATCTCCTGACCTCGTGATCCGCCCCTCTCGGCCTCCCAAAGTGCTGGGATTACAGGCTTGAGCCACCACGCCCGGCCTCAGTAATATTTTTGTTGCAGTTACGAAGCTGCCTTTTGTTAACAATAAACTATAAATGCACATGATACAATGACTTGAACAAAATGAGCACTAAATATTAAACAATGTAGATACATTATGTATGGTATGTCTAAATTATGTAATCTGTATGGCATCACTGATTCTGGAGGAGTTCCTTGCAAAGATGAATTAATCATTGGACTATTTGCTGTTTAACTTGGTTTCGGTTTTAGTAGTAGAGGAAACATTCATCTTACCTAAGGAACACATTGTTTCTAACTGAAAACGTTAATACTCCAAAAGAGTGAGAAGATAATTGAACTTCTGCTGAAGAAGTGCAAGGCCGATGCTTATTATTTGTTCCCTGATTTAGCATATATCTCATCATGTGTCTTTAACATTCCATAATTGGAAGATCTGTCAGGTTCTGTATTAGAAGCAGGACATAAACATAGAGATAATTATAACTCCACGGGGAATTGCTATAAGGAAGATGTGGACAAGTATCCTGTGACTAGAGGCCAAGGAGATCAGAAAATCCTCTAAGGAATTACAGAAAGGCATACAGACCAGGTGCTACTTCATCCGAGGCTTGAGGGTTGAGTACCAGATTGATAAAAAATGTTTCCAGCAGAAAAAAGAGCCTGTGCCGGTAGGAGGGATTGGAGAGAAAATGATATACTCAAGGAGGTGTTTTGGCACTTCCACCACGCCCAGCTAATTTTTGTATTTTTAGTAGAGACGAGGTTTCACCATGTTGGCTAGGCTGGTCTTGAACTCCCGACCTTGAGATCTGCCCGCCTCGGCCCCCCAGAGTGCTGGGATTACAGGCGTGAGCCACCGCACCCAGCCCATTTTTGTAATTTTATACTTTAAACCTTATTATTCACTCTTCTGCTCGTTAATCACAGTCCTTTATGCACAGAATACCAGCCCATTGAAGAGTCAGCTTAGGGTTTGAAAGATTTGGATACATTTCTTCTTGAAAACATTTCCTGGCCACAAAAGAAAGTCCTTGATTCATGCAAATTTCATTTAACTTATCGTTTTCAAGGTGAGCAAGAAAACATATCACAAATCAAAGCTGATAATGGAGAGAATGATGCATCTTCTAGGGGGTATTTCAGGCACAAGATTTAATCTAGTGTAGCTTAAACCAAGGACTTTTTTTTGAGCCATGAAATTTAGAGAGCTTCCAGATTATATTAGTACCTTCATAAATTCCAGCATGGTATCCTTTTTCGCCCCTAAACAATATGCAATTTTCTCTAAAGAAGATGAAAAAGTGCTTTAGTCAATGTGATATAATGAAGCTAATTATGGTAACTTAGAATGCAGTAAGACATATTTTCAATGCAGTTCTGCAGTTTTCATATTTTGAGCACCTGCTGACAGTACACCACAAATTAGTGCAATGTTGCTTAATGATGGTTCACTTCCCCTCTGAGATGTCTAAAATTTGGATTTACTTGGTATAGATTGTGGAAAACCACACCGGGAAATGAGGATGAATCCCAAAGCGATTACTGCCCCACAGATGTTTGGTCGGCTGGACGTTGCCACAAATGACTGGACTGATGGGATATTTTCTACGCTTTGGAGGAAAACATTAAGAGCAAAGAAAGGTAGAAGATAAATTACAAGGATTATTTTAGATATATACTTCTGGATAAAATCCTTGGAGGCTATACAGAATTAGTAGAACAACTGTATTCACCGTATAATATCTTAGCCAAGACTAAGAAGTCATAAATCAGTATGATATTTGTGAATGTTGAAATAATGAAATTATTGATTACAGTATTTAAAATGCTCCCTTTTTTGAAATAATATTTTCTAAAAAAAAGTCCATATCCCCATATCCCTGTGATGTCTTAGAATAAAATAGATGGAAAAAGCTGTTAAGGAAAATTGATAGTATTGAATAAAGTGATTTTACCATAACTATTTTCACTGAATATTTTACCAGTGTTACTCTCATTTAGGTACAACCTATTTTTAAAGAATTGATTTCTCTATAAAATCACAGGGAAAATGGGTTATTTGGGAGAGAAAATTGTGTATAGCAAAAATGAAGTCTACATCGAACTAATAAATTATTCTGTGTAGATGGACATTGGTGTTCAGTTGTTTAAACAAACTCATTAAGGGCTAGCGGTTCGGTCTGAATAGTCCCTCACTTATGGACTTTGTAAATTGAACCCAATGTTCTCAGAATATAAACTAGGACGGAAGAGGTGATATCAGCTGTCTTCTCATTTGATTTCCTCACTCCTGAGTGAGTATGCAAAAGGCACAGTGAATACAACTGTAGAGAGAAAGAAGCAGGGGAAGGAGGAGATATTTGGGCTTCCTGGGTTTACCCTTTGGGCAACAGTGTCCTTCTGAAAAATGTTTAAAGTAGTACCATTGAAGTTCTCATTTAAGGAATGTAGCTGATAATGCTAATATTAATTGTCCAAAGATCAATGAAAATGCTTCATTTAAGAAATGTGCTCATATTAGAAACTGTTTTTGTTCTACTGGAAATAAATCAAATTTTATTTCTGATTTGTTCCAGTAATCCATTGTAAACACAGACCCAGTGACCAAATGTGACTTAAAAGAACAGGAGCTCAGAGGAGTTTTTTTTCCCCCCTTCTTTCCACATAAAAAAAAAAGGCAACATATGCTTTTTCTTTCAAAGTGACTCTGGTGATTAGATCACCATTTTATTTTACTTGAATTGCTAGTTGAATAAACTTGATTAGGAGTTTCAAAGCACTTTATTTGAAATAGACAATTCCACAGTTGTTGCATAACAAAGAATATGTAGAACCACAAGGCAGGTCGTGGTGTTGGTGAGTAAGAGAAGGTAGTAGTTGAGAAAGTAAGAGGAATGCTACTGTTAAATCAAAAACCTAAATTTACAATGACATTCTTGCTGAGCATTCTGCCGATGTTTGTCATTTTCTCTACCTCCAACTATCTCCTCGTGTGACTGCTGTCAGGTTTTGTGCCCAGCGCTCCTCTGAAATTGCGGTATCAAAGACACCCGTGACCTCCAGCTTGTCAAATACAAATTGCCAGTTCTCAGTCTGGTACTGCCCTCAGTAGCATTTAGCACAGTCGATCGCCTGCCTTCTTGAAACCCTTCCTTCCCTGGGTTGCAGGGATTCCTCATCCTGCTAGCTCTTTTTCCACTTCTGCTTCCTTGAGAAGTCTGGAAGAAAGGGGAACAAACACAGGAGACTGTGCCAGAAGCCTAAGGGTTACAGAGCTTCTGTCTTCAGCCCTCTTCTCTCTCCACACTTATCAAGAAGAAACTTACCCAGGCCCATAGCTTTAAATCTCATCTCTAAACTGGTGGCGTTCACATTTTAATCTCCAGCCCTGACCTCTCTCCTGAATTCCCAACTCGACAACTCTATGAGGATCTCTACTGGAAGTCTTAGACTTAGGTGCAAACCAGAATGGGTTCCATAGCTCTGTCTTTCCCACTGCCCTCATATACCTCTCCCCCTCCTCCTCTTTTTGCCATTCAGGTTCTGCTTCTTATTGTTCCTGGAACGTGATCACCTTAGTTTGGGATGCTAGAGACTGGGTGGCTTATAAATAATAGACATTCACTTCTCATAGTTCCAGAGGCTGGAAGTAAGTCTGAGATCAGGGAGCCAGCATGGTCGGGTTCTGGCGAAGGCTTTCTTCATGGTTGCAGTCTGCTGATTTCTTGCTGTACCCCATGTTGCAGAAGGGCAAGGGGGTTCTCTGAGGTCTCTTTATAAGGACACTAATCTTGTTCATGAGGATATTTTGGGGGAACACAAACATTCAGTCCATTGTATTACACTAATCCTGTACCTGCTTCAGGGGCTTAGCACTTTCTGTTCTTGCTGTCTGGAATATTCTACCTCTAGATCTTTACATCACTTCATTCTCTTCCTGGAATATCTTATTGACTACCTTATCTAAAACATACCCTATGCCCTCATTCTACTTAATTTTTCGTATGTTAAAGTTTTCTTTATTTGTTTGCTTGTCATCTCTACTCCTTAGAATGTAAGCTCTGCAAAAGCAGGATATTGTCTCACTTATCACAGTATCCCCAGCCCCTAGAACAGTGACATGTGCAAGGTGCTCAATGAATGTTTGTCCAATAAACAAATGACTTTTTGATTTAATTATGGGCCTTGACTGCTATATAAAGATCTTTGAAGATCCTTTGTGATAAAACAAGGTAATCATTTAGAGCAAAACTGTATTTAAAAATTTAATGAAAATTACATCGAATATAGTACTTCTTCAAACTCTTAAACTTATGTGTACATGCACTGCATGTGTGTATGTATTTTTTTTTCTCCGTTTGGTGGGGTATTCTAGGGGAACATATCTGGATAATTCTTGATGGTCCAGTAGATGCCATCTGGATTGAAAATCTGAATTCTGTTTTGGATGATAACAAAACTCTAACCCTTGCCAATGGTGATCGGATTCCCATGGCTCCAAACTGCAAGATCGTTTTCGAGCCTCATAACATTGACAATGCTTCTCCTGCCACCGTCTCAAGAAATGGAATGGTTTTCATGAGCTCTTCTATCCTTGATTGGAGTCCTATTCTTGAGGTATAATTGAATCCTTCTTTTGTATAATTAAAAAGGAAAACAGACCCTTTAGCATTCTTTTAGTGTGTGTGCCAATTTTTCTGCAGATGGCAGTGTAATTGCATTTTTATGCTAAAGTTTATGGAAGATACCTTGAATGCACTGGGACATTCAAACGCTGATTGCTCCTAACGTGTTTCTTCATTACTCTTCTAATCACTTTTGAACTGAGGTTTCCAATCTCTGGGTTGTAGAGGAATTGCCAGGCCTGTATGAACCAACGGTCTTGCCAAACTGTGTCTGAGGATGGAATAAGTAAAATTTAATTTGATCACTTTGGGGATGCGTGATATTTTTGAAAGGTACACACTCACATAAAGTTTAGGAGGACCATCTTAGAACATTAACTTGAAGTCAGTTTGTTAAAATTGCATAAAAGGAATTTTTATGAGATTCATTAGTTATAACATTAGTTCTAAATTTGAACTTGGCAATAATATTTCAGATAACATCTCATCAATTCATAATCAGGTATATTATTTTATTACCAGCAATATGCCCCGAATATATTGATCAGAATTATATTATAAATAATGCCTTGCAAACTTAGATATTTTGCTATATAAATATTATGATGTAAAGCAGAATGTTTATTAGATAAGCCACATGAAAAATCTTGTTTTACATAGTTGGTTGTATTATTTTCAGCACCTAAGTTTTCTGAAGATGATTTTGATTGAAAACATTTGAATTCCTAATTTAAATAAAGTAGATGTTTATTTTACATTATATCATTACATCTTAAAACTTTTATTTCTATATGGTTATATCCTAACTTTTTACTAATGTCTTTCCATAATTTACTCAACTCTGTTGCAAAAGGCTTTAGATTTGGTATGAAGCTGTGAAGAAGGAAATCATACAGCAAAATGATGTTGACATATAGTTGAATGTGTCACTAAAAATAGTTGTAAAGGTTTCAGATTTCACAATTAACTTATCCATCCATTAAGGAGAAGAAAAGCAGAGGGTTGCAGCCCTGTCTTTGCAAAAGTAATCACTAATGACAATGCTTTAAAATATAGATGATTGGGTTACACTTCAATCTTACCAAATTAGAATCTCTGGGAGGAAACTCAGGATTGTTCTCTTTTTTTTTTTTTTCTTTTAAGTGCCACAACATTTTTTTTTCCCACATAGCCAGGCTTGGAAACCACAGTTACAGCAAAGTACAAGTGAAAATGTATATATGTGATTTTTCCGAAATACTTCAATTTCAAAAAGATTTTAGAAAAATGCTTTTATACAACTAGCTAAGGAATACTAGCTAACGCATGAATTTGATATTTATAAAATAAGCTTTTGCTATAGTCTGTCCATATTGAGACTGAATAAGACCTTTATGTTAATGCTACACCCACCTCATAATATCCTATATATTTTAAATAATGCATTTTATTTTTGGGGAATTGTTAGGAAGAGCAAGACTCATGAAGAATCAGATTGGAAATGTTTAGAACAGGAAAGCCAGCTCTGAGAGTTATTAGAGGGCAGAGCAATTGAAAAGTTGTGTTGCTGGCAATCTGTCAGCTTCAGGGAGCCACGCTGGTTACCTGCCCCGGTGAATGTCGTCTTTCGGTTCCATCAACTCAAAAGTGCTGTGTTATGTTTTTGTCGAGGTAGAATCATGGTAAATTCATGAACTAATGAATAATTCAGAATCAACATTTCATTGCTTCTGTTCAGAGTCTCTAATTGTTTCTTGAAATATTGAGGTGAAGAATGAGCTGATCTCTTGACCTTAAGAGAACTTGCCTCATCGTAAGGAAACTGTGTGTGTTAAGTGGTATTTTGTTCTGAATGAGGTGCAGTTTCTTAATACTAGGTTTCCCAGATGACTAAATTCTCCATTTTCATGAATATCCTTGATATTTTTCTACATCGTTTATTAATTAAATTAGAAGAAATAAAAAGAAACAACTAATGGTGGTAAATCTTTGTTTTCCATTAAAAAAATCTGGGGGCCAGGCACAGTGGCTCATGCCTGTAATACCAGCACTTTGGGAGGCCAACGCAGGCAGATTGCTTGAGGCAAGGAGTTTGAGACTAGCCTGGGCAATATGGCAAAACCCTGTCTCGACAAAAATTACAAAAATTAGCTGGGTGTAGTGGCATGCACCTGTGGTCCCAGCTACTTGGGGGGCTGAGGCTAGAGGATCATCTGAGCCTGGGAGGCGGAGGTTGTAGTGAACCGAGATCATGCCACTGTGCTCCAGCCTGAGTGATAGAGTAAGATCCTGTCTCAAAAAAAGAAAAAAAATCTGGGTATGGATTTCCTTTGTTCATCTTTTATTCTTTACTTTCCCCCCTGAGTTATTTCCATGATGTGCCTTCTCATTTTCTTCCAGCATATTTTAATCAAGAATTGAAGACTATTTCTTCACCTATGAGCATATGCATAGTGTAGTAGCTGAACATGTGGGCCCAGGCTTTCTGGGTCTGACTTCTGCCCTTGCCACCTGCTTGCGGTGGGCTCCTGAGCAGGCTACCTACACTTCCTGGGCTTCTGGTTCCTCATGTGTAAAAGGAGGATAATAACAGTTCTTACCTTGTAGGGTTGTTTTGAAGATTAAATGAATTAATACGCGGAGGAGTTTGTAACAAAGCCTGGAACATCGTGTGTGGTATAATCATTAAATATTATCATTACTAACAGATACTTTTAAAATTTTTGTTCCCAAATGACCATTTTCCTAGTGTGCTAGTAAGTTTCATGAATACACTTATCTGTGAACTGACAGGGTTTTCTTAAGAAACGCTCACCTCAAGAAGCAGAAATTCTTCGTCAGCTGTACACTGAGTCTTTCCCGGACTTGTATCGCTTCTGTGTCCAGAACTTAGAATACAAGATGGAGGTGCTGGAGGCCTTTGTCATCACGCAGAGCATTAACATGCTCCAAGGCCTGATTCCTCTCAAGGTAAATTGCTCAACTTTCTAGAGAAATTCTCTCTTATCAACGTAGCCATGCTGTGCAGACAGTACTATATTTTCTCTTTTATTAATGTAGCCATGCTGTGCGGAGAGTACTATATTTTCTCTTTTATTAATGTAGCCATGCTGTGCGGAGAGTACTATATTTTCTCTTTTATTAATGTAGCCATGCTGTGCAGAGAGTACTATATTTGAAACTAGATTTGGTTAGAGCTCTTGGGGAGGAGGAATATTTCAAACATGGATCCCACATATTTTGGTATTTTTTCATATCCCTTTAACAAAAAATAAAGCTAACCATGGATTTGGAATTTAGTTGCAGGTTAACAAAGTCATGCAACAGGTATTCCACAATTATGATTGTGTGTGTTGTAATTTTTGATTTTTGTGGGTACATAGTAGGTATGTATATTTATGGGTTGCATGAGATGTTTTGATACTGGTATGCAATGTGTAGTAACCACATCAAGGTGAATAGGGTATCTGTCACCTCATTCTTCATTTTCTTTGTGTTATGAACATTACAATTGTACTCCCTCAGTTACTCTAAAGTGCACAACGAATTACTGCTGACTGCAGTCAAGTCACTCTGTATTTTTGTACCCATTAATCATCCCCACTTCCTCCCCACTCCCTACTCCCCTTCCTAGCCTCTGGTAACCATCCTTCTACTCTATCTCCATGACTTCAATTGTTTTAATTTTTAGCTCCCACAAATACTTGAGAATATATCAAGCTTGTCTTTCTGTGCCTGGCTTATTTCACTTAACATGATAACTTCCAGTTCCATTCATGTTGTTCAAATGACAGGCTCTCATTCTTTTTTTATGGCTGAATAGTACTCCCTTGTGTATATGTAGCACTTTTCTTTATCCATTCATCTGTTGATGGACACTTAGGTTGTCTCCAACTTAGCTGTGGTGAACAGTGCTGCGATAAACTCTGTTTTTTAAAAAATTTATTTTTATTTTATTATTATTATTATTTATTTATTTATTTATTTTTGGAGACGGAGTCTCGCTCTGTCGCCCAGGCTGGAGTGCAGTGGCGCAATATCCGCTCACTGCAAGCTCCGCCTCCCGGGTTCACGCCATTCTCCCGCCTCAGCCTCCCGAGTAGCTGGGACTACAGGCACCCGCCGCCACGCACGGCTAATTGTATTTTTAGTAGAGACGGGGTTTCACCTTGTTAGCCAGGATGGTCTCGATCTCCTGACCTCGTGATCCGCCCGCCTCGGCCTCCCAAAGTGCTGGGATTACAGGCGTGACTCACCACGCCTGGCCAACCCTGTTATTTTTAAAGGCAACTTGGTATTTCCAGAGATCAGTTCTTCATTTGTTCTCCAGTTTTATTCATCCTTTTCCTTGTTCTTGGAGGAACACTAGTGTCTTGTTTTTATATTTACTGTTTTCATTGAAACCCTAGAGCAATGTTTGGGTTTGAGAATCAAGTAATTAAAAAAAAAAGTGTCTTTCCTTCTCAGGAGCAAGGCGGGGAGGTGAGCCGGACGCACCTGGGGCGGCTGTTCGTGTTCGCGCTGCTGTGGAGCGCGGGGGCGGCGCTGGAGCTGGACGGCCGGCGCCGCCTGGAGCTCTGGCTGCGCGCGCGGCCCGCGGGGACGCTGGAGCTGCCGCCGCCAGCGGGCCCCGGGGACACCGCCTTCGACTACTACGTGGCACCGGACGGTGAGGACACCTGCCCATCCAGACGGAACCCATGGGGGCCGTTCTTCCCTACATGGCCAATATTTACACAATATATATATTTTTTCTAAATGAGATGTATCATTCTTGGCTGTAAGATAGGAAAATGTTCGTGTGTGAAGAAAGTGACAGTGGTTTCTGTTTAAAAAATCTGTTTTTCAAATGCACATTTTCCTCCTGTTAAATATATTGTGCACTAAACTTTCAATGAATTAAGAAACATTTAAAAAACCAAATCAGATCCATTTCTGTCGTTCATTCAATAGAATCAGCAATTTATATAAAAGTTACAAAGTTTAAAGTATATTTTTGCCAAATACGTGGATATATAGATACCCACAGCTGTATATCTTTATCTCTGTATGGATATGTACTTTAAGGTTATTGGTGTGTGTATAAATATATAAAGTACATTTATACAAAAAATGAAGTACATATATATGGGTATATAATAATGTATTAAATATTTAATATACATATGCATAGGCCTAGGATCGTTTGCCTAATGAAAAGAGTGTGAGATTAGACATTCGAAAGTGATTAATGATTTTAGATACACGCTACTCTCACTGTGTTCTGTATTTTTATACATACTTCATGCTGTTGAAAACTAATATATATTTTTAAAAATTCCGAAATACTTCCTAGTATTTCCTAGGTTTACACCTTGAAATTGTTCCTTGGGACATTATGACTCAGCTAACACATACTTGTGTACTTAGATCGCTAATTTTAATGATCTTTATTTTATGGGGAGAATTTGGAAGGTGACCTCATAAGATTTCAAGGATGTCTGCTCATTACAGTTCGGACTTGAATTATTACTATGGAGATGGAAATGTCTTCTGTTCATCTCAGGTACATGGACGCACTGGAAAACACGTACCCAAGAATACCTGTATCCGTCTGATACCACCCCAGAGTATGGCTCTATTCTGGTGCCAAATGTTGACAATGTGAGGACTGACTTTCTAATTCAAACCATGGCTAAACAGGGCAAGGTATGACTTTTAATTTTTATGAACAGTAGCATATTTTAAAGGAAGACATGAAGCATCCTGCATTTATTGTAAAATGTTTTATGTTGCAGTTTTGAATCAATGAAAATGTTACCTTATCTACTATTCTTTTATTATTCCCCACTAAAATATGAGTTGAATAGTTATAATTCATAAGTAATTATTTCTTATGTGTGAGTTGACAGTAAATTTTGACTTGCTTTTCCCCAAAGGATTCCTTCTGCTTTGATCACTGAGCTAGTTTGCTAGGGCTGCTGTAACAAAATACCACAGCCTAGGTGGCCTAAACAACAGCAATTTCTTTTCTCTCTGTTCTGGAAGCTGAAAGTCCAGGATGAAGGTGTTGGCAGGCTTGCGTTCTTCAGAGGTCTCTCTCCTTGGCTCGTGAATGTCTGCCTTCTCACTGCGTCTTCTCATGGTGTTTCTTTGTGTATACAAATTTCCTCTTCTTTTTTTTTTTTTCAAGATGGAGTCTCTGTCACCCAGGCTAGAGTGCAGTGGTGTAATCTTGGCTCACTGCCACCTCTGCCTCTTGGGTTCAAGTGATTCTCCTGCCTCACCGTCCCGAGTAGCTGGGATTATAGGTGCCCACCACCATACCTGGCTAATTTGTGTATTTTTAGTACAGACGGGATTTCACCATGTTGGCCAGGCTGGTCTTGAACTTCTGACCTCAGATGATCTGCCTGCCTCAGCCTCCCAAAGTGCTGGGATTACAGGTGTGAGCCACCGCGCCTGGCCACAAATTTCCTCTTCTTATAAGGACACCAGTTAGAGTGGGCTAGGGCTCACTCCAACAGCTTTGTTTTACCTTAGTCATCTCTTTAAAGACCTTATTTCCAAACAGAATCACATTTTAAGATACTAGGGGTTGAGGATTCAGCATATGAATTTTGGGGGGACAAATTCAGCCCATCACACTCATTTATTTCATTTCTTGTTTTTTCTTTTTCAATTCCCACTATTTTAGGCTGTACTATTAATTGGTGAACAAGGAACAGCCAAAACAGTCATAATTAAAGGATTTATGTCCAAATATGATCCTGAATATCACATGATCAAGAGTCTGAATTTTTCCTCTGCAACCACCCCACTGATGTTCCAGGTATTGGCTCTTTGGTATGGCTCAGTAAGCCCAAGTTTGTGATAAACTTTGGAGGCTCAAATCTCTACTATTCTGCTTAATCTGAATTTCATCTGAACTTTCAGAGCCGTGATAAATCACCCACTTACATTTTTCATTCTTTCAGTTATTCAACTACAATAGTTTCCCTAGTTAGATTATAACATCTTAAATTATGGAAGCATTAAAAGGTTATATAAGGTGCTGTAGGCCTCAATGTGGTTTAAAATATCTATGTAGAAAACATTGTGGACATGCACAATCCAAAACTGAAAGAAAATCATTTATTCCCCACCTACTTCCTGTCCCTAGAGTCTGCTTGTCTAAAGGCGTTCCTAATACTCTTTGAGGCTAGGCACTTTGCAATCATCTTTAATGCATCCATTTGCTCAGGTCTCAAAGGCTGTTACAGTACCAAAAGAAATGCATTTCACATCTGTTTCCTTATCTTCATGCTCCTTGTTTACCTCTAGGTAATCCACTTCTGCATGATTGCATACCAGGGTATTGGCGTGGAAGAATCCTCAGCTATGATTGGTTCAAGCTGAATTCTCTTTCAGTCTGACTTTTATACTTTCCAATCCCTATTTCCTAAAATGCCACTTTAATCTTGTTATTCCATGACTTAACATTCCACCCTGGCTCCCATCCTCTGTTGCAATAAGGTATAAAATCTTAGACCCTTAGATAACGAAATATGTTACTCTATGTATCACAGAAGTGTGAGAGAAAGAAAACCCCTCAAGTTTGCATTGTTTATTTTTTTTCCCCAATGAAAACCACCAGGAATGACCTAGGTTTGCAGTGGCTTAAATGGTTCTTTTTCTCCTGGTCCTAAATTGTACAAGACCTTATTGAAACTGAGGAGGAAATCCCAAATGCCAGTACATGCTTCAGTGATTTGCAAATGATCTCTCATATTTTTATTAGAACATTAATATATTACCAGGTACATGTCATAAATTGCAAATGGAAGGGAAATTTTTAGGGGAACACAAATCCAAAGAACTTTGCTTTTAATGCATTTTGTTGTTCTTTAGTTGTTGGAATGAAAATATCAGAGCAATGAAACTTGTTGAAGGCATGGTTAAATCACGACATTTTATCACTTAATTTAATCGGTGACAGTGGAGTGCCAATACACTAAGGCCATTGATTAAACTTCTAAATGAGACTGTCAACTTCATTTTACTCTTCTGGAGGAGACGGGATTTTCAGTGTGGGCTGTCCGTCTGTCAAATAAATGCCATTCATGTAGTGTCTGGGTGGGCAGATCTGGATGGAGGTCAACCCCAAATTGCAGTGACTCAGCAGGAGTGGCATTTTTGTGTTTCGGAAATGGCACATTAAATTACCCTAGGTTGGCAAGATGCTAACATTATATGTGTTCCTTTAATACCGCTTTACAATTAAAGAGCTTTCGTTAGTTTTACCTTAGGAGGACATTCTCTTTAAACGTTGTAATTATAACGTTATTTGAGGGTAAAGGTTTTTAAAAAATCAGATCAGAGTGTGATATTGTTTCATTATGTGGGGTGATTTTCTACTGATCCACACTTCATGAGACTGTGTTAACTCTCTAGGCCTACAATGTAATTCTGACAGTAACTACAGCAGAGCGAATGCAGATTTCAGAAGTTAAGGGCCAAATCCCACAAGACTGCCCTCACTCAGTCACCAGCCACAAGCTTGGGGTTCTCAAGAGACCCATACCTCTGACCAAGTGGCTACAAATTAGGCCATTCCCTCAGCCCTCTCAGTTTCCATAATTCACTAGAATGACTTACAGAACTCAGAGAAGTGCTGTGATTATTATTACAGCTTTCTTACAAAGATGCAAATAAGTATCAGTCAAAAGAAAAGATACAGAGGGCAAGGTTTGGGAGGGTCCCAAATGCAAACCTTCTCTGTCCTCAGAATGTGCTACTTTCCAGGTGTATCATGTGTATCACCAACCTGGACATTCACTTGAGCCGTGGTGTTCTGGGATTTTATTGGGGTTTTATTTCATAGGCATACTTGATCACATCATTGGCCACAGGACAGGACTCAGATCTTTTTATTTGTTTTGAAACAGAGGCTCGCTCTGTCACTAGGCTGTAGCACAGTGGCACGATCTTGGCTCACTGCAACCTCCACCTCCAGGGGTCAAGTGATTCTTCTGCCTCAGCCTCCTGAGTAGCGGGGACTACAGGTATGGGCCACCACACCCTGCTAATTTTTGTATTTTTGGTAGAGATGGGGTTTCACCATGATGGCCAGGATGGTCTAGATCTCTTGACCTTGTGATCCACCCGCCTCAGCCTCCCAAAGTGCTGGGATTACAGGCATGAACCACTGTGCTCAGCCAAGATCTTTAAGACTGAACTCAAATCTCCATCAACTCCCCTCCCAGGTCAACTGATATCATGTGACTTAAAACCTCAACCTTCTCATCACATGGTTGGTGATGAGTGGTTGGCATGAGTGGTATGAGGGACCCATGTGAATAACAGAGTCCTTTCTACCAGGAAATTTCCAGGAACAAAGGCCAGCCCAATCTTTTATTATACAACAAGGCCTTGTCACTGCATTTTTGTTACCAACTCTGTGACATCTCTGGCAGGTACTAAAGATCTGTGGTTTCTGTCTCTTTAACATGAAATATTTACTCATTTCCTGGAAAAAGCCATATGTTATCTAGAACACCTGTTGTTTGCTATACAAATTCATAAACCATATAATAAATTTCTAGAAGTGGTACAATATTCAGATATAATAAGTAGAAGAATGAAGTATTCTTTAGGCTCCCATTATCTGATACACAAGGCTTTAGCCTGATTCCCCACTGTTCTTCAGTGTTAAGGTGGAGTTAACACGTCACTGTTTCTTTTTTCTGTTCAGAAGCATCACAGGATCATCCACTCTGTTTAGTGCCAGAGACTGTTTTGACTGTTGAGCATCAGGGCTTTCTATTAAGCAAGACTCATTAGTTTCAGAAAGCTTTCAATTAGCCAAACTGTTGTAATTAACTTTCTCACTGTAATTTTCAGTCATTCATGCTAAACAGGGCTGATGGAGCAGAGCGTTTGTCTCTGTGTCTCCCATGTATCTGGATCCCAACCAAACTGAAATCGTAGATAAGAAAATAGATACTGTCCATTTCTCAGCTGTTATCATGATGGCACACTGTCCAATGAAGGGCACACGTCTGTTACCTGACAGGTTGTTTTCATCATGATGTAACTTTCACATCTTTCATCAGTAGAAGGACTATTTGTCACTTTTTGCCTGGGACAATCCAGGTTATTTTCATTGTTTCAGATTAATAATTAATAGCATCCTTTGCCACTATCAAAAGTATCTGGTTTGGACAAAAATTATACAGTCATCTCATTTTTTGGCTAAGGGAATTTAGTCAGTTTCTTAAGAAAGATTCCTCATTTTTTCCCCCAAACTAATATTGTTTTAATTTTTTTATTTTTGAAAATAATTCATACATAGAAGTAGAAATTTAAGCAATACGAAAAGGTGAAAAGAAGACAGCAAAAATTACTTAGGATAAATTCTGAAAAGATTTCTAAAATAATTATAAAGTGTTTTGAATATAGCCACCATCTTACAAATGGTTGCGTAGCAATAGGTTTTATTTTTTAAAAAATAAGACTCCTAGAACCTGGATGGAAATTCCATAGTTTTTTTTTTGGACCCAGAACCACTTTTCAAAATGACATCTTGTGCAGTAGATTAATCTATAAAATAAGTAAACATGGATTTGCTTTGGTGGAATTGGAGCTGGGGTTCTGGAGCTCATTCCAGCCTCATCTTTTCTTCCCGCAAGGGATCCCTGTGGTTGCAGAAAATCCTTTTGGTTCCTCAGAACACAGTTTGAAGACTAGTTTCCTAAGAGATAATATGTGAAAGTGTATTTGTATCATAAAGCTCTCTTAAAATGGCAGGTTTTACTGTTAAGACTGACGTACTCAGGTGGAAGGAGATTCAAGCATTGTCTGAATTCACTTAGTTGGTGGCAGAACCGAAGCTGGAAACCAGGGTCCATGTGCTGTACTGTGCTGTACACACACATGCTTCCTTCCAATGGCCTTCCTTTATCTATATTAATATCTAAAGGGCTGGTTTACCACTTAGTGCACTTGTTTTATTTTTAGCTTCCAGCTATGCATTATTGTATTTTCTTGTGATTTTTGACGTATTTTACTTTTTACAATGTACTATTGAGCATTTTAAGCTTTCCTAATGTAAGACTATTTTCGTTTGGTTTTAGTGAATTACAATAAAATGGGAAGATGTTATTGGGCAGTAGATTTCTTAATAAAGACTGTAACTCTCCATTTTTGTGTTTTAGCTAATAGCACGTAGATGAAAAACTAAAATTAAATATATTTTATATTTCTATTTAATTGTATGCAACATGCATGAAAAATGATTTAGGTGCTAGCATATAGAGATACACAGAAATAATAAAATAGCTTTACATTTTGTACTACATTAAGCTCATGAATTGCTTTCATATATATCATTAATGCATAATACTCCGTAGCAAGCTCATGAATTGCTTCCATATATATTATATCATTAATGCATAATGCATTTTTTATATCTATACATACTCTCATTTGTGGGTTGTATTATACCCAGAAATATTAAGTGGCTTACATGAAATCACAGAGTTGATAAATGTGAGAAGCAGTAGTTTAATTTGTTTTTCCTGACTTTCAGCCTAGTCAGAGCTGTTGTGTAAGGTGGTGCAGATTTTGCACTGTGTCTCTTTCGCAAAGATGACTGTGTGACTGTTGTACCTAAGAACTAGGCAATGCACCATCGCCTCAGCTGCACATGATCCTTCCAATACCCTTTCCGATGTTGCTTTCCTCCCTTTGTCTTGTTGGGAAAATAGGCATGTACATAACCAAATGTGGCTGGCGAGATAAGTGGTACTTACGGCAGAATCTCAATGCTGTACTGTGGAGTCTGGAGGAGGAGCCGATTAGTTTCCATAGGGGATTACAGAAATCAGCATAATGAAAGAGTTGATCATTACTTGGGGGAATTTAATATTTATATTAATTTCTAGGAATTATGAAAGCTGAGTTGTCTTATTAAGAAATTAATTCAGTAACTGAATTGTTCTTAGGTTTAGGGCTGCTAGCTCAGAAAAGAGCCAGAAGGGAGCTCCATTCCTCAGCCTACCTGGTTTTCTGACCATCTGGTTTTCATGTCTTAAAATGCTGCTGTCACAGCTTGGGTTAATGATGATATCCTGTGTGTGTAGATAGACAATGAGATTGGAATCTTGTTTAGGTTTTATAAATTGCATAAGATGCTGTCATGCCAACTATGATTCTCCAGATTCTCCAATTTCAGAGTAAAGTGATTGTCTATTCTTAAAGAACAGTATAGGTCCTTAGTGCAAGTCCTTGCTAGAGACTAAATTTTTTTAAAATCAGTAACTGGATTGAGAGAAGTGACATGTTTTAGAAGATCATTCATCTAAATCAGTATTTCACAAAGTGAATTTGGCTAATGATAATCCTGAGAGTTCTTTTTGGGCTTAGAAATGGCTACTCTAGAAATATATAAGAAAGGACCCCATAATGAATGCTGTAAGCCAGCCTATAAGGTGAACACCACTTCATAGTCTATGTGGTTTTTTTTTAACTGAATATAAATGAACTAAGATCCTGAGGGTCCAGAACAGAGACAGTGAGAAGGACTGTCTGGAAGTGAGACTGGAGGAGTAAGTAGTGGACACCATGGAGTTCCCTGTAAGTCACTGACGAGGAACCCCCTGGAGCCCTGAGGAGGATGCATTGCACTTTGGAAAGCTCGTTCTGGAGGTAGAGTGGAAAACAAGATGCAAGAGACATGGCTGCACTCAGAGAGACCTGAGAGGACACAGTTGCAGTCATTTTTCAGAAGGGTGGTTGGGCTGGACCAAGATGGTAAAAGTGAGAAAGGAAACAGAACAAGGTTGCATTCAACTTTGACTAGGAAGTGGAACTGCCGGAACTTGTGATTGGTTGAGTAGAGGTTTATGTTAGTCTGTTCTTGCATTACTATAAGGAACGACCTGAGACTGGGTAATTTATAAAGAAAAGAGGTTTAATTGGCTCATGATTCCACAGACTATACAGGAAACATGACTGGGGAGGCCTCAGAAAACTTTCAATTATGTTGGAAGGGGAAGTAGACACTTCTCATCTGGCCAGAGCAGGAGCCAGAGTGAAGATGGAGGTGCTACACACTTGTAAGCAACCAGATCTCGTGAGAACTCACTCATGAGACAGCACTGGGGGGATAGTGCTGAACTATTAGAAACCACCTCCATGATTCAGTCACCTCCCACCAGGCCCCACCTCCAACATTGGGGGTGATAATTCCACATGAGATTTGGGTGGGGACACAGAGCCAAACCATATCCAAAGGTCGTTGGAGGAGAGGCATAGGAGAGAGTGAGAAAAGCCAAAGATGACTCCAGGTTTCTTGTATTTATTTATCTATGTAAAAAATATTTACCAACAAACACGTAGTACCGGACACCCTTCTAGACACTGAGGATGAAATAATGAGGAAAATAGGGAAGACAAGGTGCCTTCCCTCCTTACCTTCTAGTGGAGGACACAGGCGATAATCTAATAAGCAAACATATCTACTTGGTTTTATTAACTGCACTGCAGTTCCTAACAGCAAAACAATGGATGAGGTGGGAACACCAATCAAAGAGATTGGGAGCACCCAATCTGGGTGCTGGAGGTTGGTCCAGCCCAACCTCCCTTCTGAAAAGCTGGAGCACCCTCCAGCTTTCATATCTTTTCAGCACACTACCAGATTCCCCCATGCAAGCATGTCCAATGTGTATTGTTCAAGGTACACGAATATTGTTTTATGCACAAAATTGTATAGATATGAAATATTTAATTTTAAATATTTTAAAATAAAATTTAAATAAACATATAAATACACATTTAAATAAATACATACATACATACATAGTGTATAAAATTACTTCCTGGCTATGTACATAAAGTGTATACAGGAAACACAAATGGCTTTTATGTTTAGATTTGGGTACCATCCCCAAGATAACTCATTATATATATGCAAATATTCCCAAATCTGAAAACGTTCAAAATACAAAACACTTCTGGTTCCAAGCATTTCAGAGAAGGCATAGCCAATTTGCATTGTGTTTCAGGCCTTCAGGAGGTCTTACCAAACTTCAACACTCTTTAGGTAACTATTGAATCTGCAACAATTCTAAAAATGGAAAGAAGTCTCAACTTCTAGGTTCTCAAGTTACTTAATTTTTCTCCCATTTTGTTGTGCTTTTGTCGATTTAACTCTTCTATGACATGTATAGCTTAGTGGTGATAGTGGTGATTTCCTATCATTTCAAAAAAATTAGGGTTGCAGTGGAAGGGAAGAAAGTATAGGTGTGTGGCTATTACTCTGTATTACTCTGACTATCCCACCTAATACATTTTAGCTCTTGATAAAGCCTCCCAATAAATAAAATCTTCATGTGCCTAAAAGTGTTCTCATTAATAGGCATGAGAATGTCTGAAAGTCCTAATTGGCCATAAGGAGGTGCATTTAAATTCATTGAAAAGAAGAGCAAATTTAGCCTAGTACATTAAACAATTTTGTATTTATGTGGGGGGGGGGATATGAAATTATTTTTGCCATTGTACTATTTCCTGGGAGATTTGTAATTGAATGAGTTACGATATATTTATATCTCATTCTATTTAAAAGTGGTGAAACATTTTCACATTCCTTGCTATTATTCATTAAAATGATGAGGCCAGGCACAGTGGCTCATGCCTGTAATCCCAGCACATCGGGAGGCCGAGGTGGGTGGATCACCTGAGGTCAGGAGTTTGAGACTAGCTTGGCCAACATGGTGAAACCCTGTCTCTCCTAAAAATACAAAAATTAGCTGGGTGTGGTGGTGGGCACCTGTAATCCCAGCTCTTGGAAAGCTGAGGCAGGAGAATTGCTTGAACCCAGGAGGCAGAGGCTGCAGTGAGCCAAGATTGCACTGTAGCCTGGGCGACAGAGCAAGACACTGTCTCAAATAAATAAATACATAAATAAAATCATGATGAAAACGTACAATGTGCAATTACTGTAAAGATTCTCAAGGATAGTTGTATAGAGTTTTGCTTTTTTTGTGTTATATTTTATCTCATTTTGTGGTTATATCTTGTTCATAAAAGTCACTTTTAACTGGTTTGTTTTTGTCATGAAATAAAACATTCTTTGGATAAGAGAAGGAGAATTTATTTTATCTTAATATACCTGCACTTTCTTCTGTATTTATACATCTTTAACATGATTTAAAATCATGCATTAGTAGATTCCTACAGTGATAGAAATGAAACGAGCTTTCGAGTTTTGAAGCTTCCAGAGTCTGAGAACTTCGAGGCGCTTTCTGCTTGCTTTGCAGTGCTAGACTTGGTTACTCAGTGCATACATTTTGAAGGACAGTTTATTCCCAAGCCACATTGCACTACCATGGACATGAGAACACCAGTCAAGAGCCTGGAGTCCTCTCCTCAGATCTTCTTCCTTTGCCTTCCAGTGTCCAGTTTTTTCAGTTATTTATTTATTTGTTTATTTCTTTATTTATGTAAGTTCTAGGATATATGTGCACAACATGCAGGTTTGATACTTAGGTACACATGTGCCATGTTGGTTTGCTGCACTTGACTCATCATTTACATTAGGTATTTCTCCTAATGCTATCCCTCCCCCAGCCCCCCACTCCAGACAGGCCCCAGTGTGTGATGTTCCCTGCCCTGTGTCCAAGTGATCTCAATGTTCAACTCCCACCTATGAGTGAGAACATGTGGTGTTTGTTTTTCTGTTCCTTTGATAGTTTGCTGAGAATGATGGTTTCCAGCTTCATCCATGTCCCAGCAAAGAACATTAACTCATCCTTTTTTATGGCTGCATAGTATTCCATGGTGTATATGTGCCACATTTTCTTAATCCACTGTATCATTGATGGACATTTGGGTTGGTTTCAAGTCTTTGCTGTTGTGAATAGTGCCACAATAAACATGTGTGTGCATGTGTCTTTATAGTAGCATGATTTATAATCGTTTTGGTATATACCCAGTTACGGGATTGCTGGGTCAAATGGTAATTCTAGTTCAAGGTCCTTGAGGAATCACCACACTGTCTTCCACAATGGTTGAACTAGTTTACACTGCCACCAACAGTGTAAAAACATTCCTATTTCTCCACATCTTCTCCAGCATCTGTTGTTTCCTGACTTTTTAATGATTGCCATTCTTTTTTTTGTTTTTTTTTTTTTTGAGACGGAGTCTCGCTCTGCCGCCCAGGCTGAAGTGCAGTGGCCGGATCTCAGCTCATTGCAAGCTCCGCCTCCCGGGTTCACGCCATTCTCTTGCCTCAGCCTCCCAAGTAGCTGGGACTACAGGCGCCCACCACCTCGCCCGGCTAGTTTTTTGTATTTTTTAGTAGAGACGGGGTTTCACCATGTTAGCCAGGATGGTCTCGATCTCCTGACCTCGTGATCCACCCGTCTCTGCCTCCCAAAGTGCTGGGATTACAGGCTTGAGCCACCGCACCCGGCCATGATTGCCATTCTAATTGGCATGAGATGGTATCTCATTGTGGCTTTGATTTGCATTTCTCTGATGAACAGTGATGATGAGCATTTTTTCATGTGTCTGTTGGCTGCATAGATGTCTTTTGCGAAGTGTCTGTTCATATCCTTTGCCCACTTTTTGATGGGGTTGTTTTTTTCTTGTAAATTTGTTTCTTCGTAGATTCTGGATATTAGCCCTTTATCAGATGGGTAGATTGCAAAACTTTCTCCCATTCTGTAGATTGCCTGTTCACTTTGATGGTAGTTTCTTTTGCTGTGCGGTAGCTCTTTAGTTTAATTAGATCCCATTTGTCTGTTTTGGCTTTTGTTGCCATTGCTTTTGGTGCTTTAGTCATGAGGTCCTTGCCCATGCCTATGTACTGAATGGTATTGCCTAGGTTTTCCTCTAGGGTTTTTATGGTTTTAGGTCCAATCTTTAAGTCTTTAATTCATCTTGAATTAATTTTTGTATAAGGTTTAAGGAAGGGATCCAGTTTCAGCTTTCTACACTATTTATTAAATAGGGAATTCTGTCCCCATTTCTTGTTTTTGTCAGATTTGTCAAAGATCAGATGGTTATAGATGTGTGGTGTTATTTCTGAGACTTCTGTTCTGTTCTATTGGTCTATCTCTCTATTTTGGTACCAGTACCATGCTGTTTTGCTTACTGTAGACTTGTAGTATAGTTTGAAGTCAGGTAGCATGATGCCTCCAGCTTTGTTCTTTTTGCTTAGGATTTTCTTGGCAATGTGGGCTCTTTTTTGGTTCCATATGAAATTTAAAGTAGTTTTTTTCAATTCTGTGAAGAAAGTCATTGGTAGCTTGATGGGGATGGCATTGAATCTATAAATTACTTTGGGCAATATGGCCATTTTCATGATATTGATTCCTTCTATCCATGAGCATAGAATATTCTTCCATTTGTGTGTGTCTTCTTTTATTTCGTTGAGCAGTGGTTTGTAGTTCTCCTTGAAGAGGTCCTTCACAGCCCTTGTAAGTTGGATTCCTAGGTATTTTACTCTCTTTGTAGAAATTGTGAATGTGAGTTCACTCATGATTTGGCTCTCTGTTTGTTTGTTAATGGTGTATAGGAATGCTTTTGATTTTTGCACACTGATTTTGTATCCTGAGATTTTACTGAAGTTGCTTATCAGCTTAAGGAGATTTTGGGATGAGATGATGGGGTTTTCTAAATATACAATCATGCCATCTGCAAACAGGGACAATTTGACTTCCTCATTTCCTAATTGAATACCCTTTTTTTCTTTCTCTTGCCTGATTGTCCTGGCCAGAACTTCCAACACTGTGTTGAATAGGAATGGTGAGAGAGGGCATCCCTGTCTTGTGCCAGTTTTCAGAGGGAATGCTTCCAGTTTTTGCCCATTCTGTATGGTATTGGATGTGGGTTTGTCATACATAATTCCTGTTATTTTGAGATACGTTGCATCAATACCTTGTTTGTTGAGAGTTTTCATCATGAAGGCTATTGAATTTTGTCGAAGGCCTTTTCTGCATCTATTGCAATAATCATGTGGTTTTTGTCGTTGGTTCTGTTTATGTGATGGATTACCTTTATTGATTTGCATATGTTGAACCAGCCTTGCATCCCAGGGATGAAGCTCACTTGATCATGGTGGATAAGCTTTTTTATGTGCTACTGGATTCGGTTTGCCAGTATTTTATTGAGGATTTTTGCATCGATGTTCATCAGGGATATTGGTTTAAAATTCTCTTTTTTTATTGTGTCTCTGCCAGGCTTTGGTATCAGGATGATGTTGGTCTCATAAAATGAGTTAGGGAGGATTCCCTCTTTTTCTATTGATTGGAATAGTTTCAGAAGGAATGGTACTAGCTTCTCTTTGTACCTCTGGTAGAAATTTGGCTGTGAATCCGTCTGGTCCTGGACTTTTTTTGGTTGGTAGGCTATTAATTGTTGCCTCAATTTCAGAGCCTGTTATTGGCCTATTCAGAGATTCAACTTCTTCCTGGTTTAGTCTTGGGAGGGTGTGTATGTATCTAAAAATTTATCATCCATTTCTTCTAGATTTTCTAGTTTATTTGTGTAGAGGTGCTTATAGTATTCTCTGATGGTAGTTTGTATTTCTGTGGGATTGGTGGTGATACCCCTTTATCATTTTTTATTGCATCGATTTGATTCTTCTCTCTTTTCTTCTTTATTAGTCTTGATAGCCGTCTATAAATTTTGATCTTTTCAAAAAAAAAAAAAAAAAACAACAGCTCCTAGATTCATTGATTTTTTGAAGGGTTTTTCGTGTCTCTATCTTTTTCAGTTCTGCTCTGATCTTAGTTATTTCTTGCCTTCTGCTAGCTTTTGAATGTGTTTGCTCTTGCTTCTCTAGTTCTTTTAATTGTGATGTTAGGGTGCCTATTTTAGATCTTTCTTGCTTTCTCTTGTGGGCATTTAGTGCTATAAATTTCCCTCTACACATGCTTTAAATGTGTCCCAGTTCTTCTCGTTTTAATATCTTTTTACGTACTGCAAGGTTTTTTTGTTTTGTTCTGTTTTGTTTTTGTTTTTTTTTTTTTTGAGACAGAGTCTCGCTCTGTCACCCAGACTGGAGTGCAGCAGCATGATCTCGGCTCACTGCAAGCTCCACCTCCCAGATTCACACCATTCTCCTGCCTTACCCTCTGGAGCAGCTGGGACTACAGGTGCCCGCCACCATGCCCTTCTAATTGTTTTTGTATTTTCAGTGGAGACAGGGTTTCACCATATTAGACAGGATGGTCTCGATCTCCTGACCTCATGATCTGCCCACCTCGGCCTCCCAAAGTGCTGGGATTACAGGCGTGAGCCACTGCGCCCAGCCTTAAGGAAGGTTTTTTATAGAGTGCAATATGGTCTTCTCTTGCACCACCTAAGCTCAGAATGTAAAAATGAGAGAGAAGACATAAGTGGGCTTTTTTCACTCTGTGTCAGGGAATGAGAATTCAATCAGTGTAATTGCATCTGCCCAAAAGAGTGGGTATGAGCTGTGCCAGGTAACAGCAGCCAGTTTCAGCCTTCAGACCATGATGTGCTATGCAGCTCAGAGTGCAGACCTCAGAAGCTTCTCACACAGTAGCCTTGTTTAATTTTGTTGCTGGTTATAGGGAAACTATTAGCAAAACTTTGAATAATGGGGAACATAGTGTCACGGACAGAAGCTTAATAAGACAAAAGTAAATTTTTAGAAATGGACAGAAGAGTCTCATCCCATTCAAATTCACATTGGTTAGAATTTCATTTCCTTCCAAATTCAACTGGATTTTCAAAGTTTGTGAATGTTATACAAGATAATTTAGGTACTTTAGAATTTGTCAGAATTAAGGGGGGAAATTTGGCTTTTTCTAAGTAATTCATATCAGTTCAAAGGTTACCAGTTTTTGTTGTTTTTTAAAATAATTGACCATGTTTTAGGGGATATTTTCACAGATGTTTCAATTGATTTTTTTTTCACAGAGGACAATAGAGAGCTATGTGGATAAACGAATGGGTACAACGTACGGCCCGCCTGCGGGAAAGAAGATGACTGTTTTTATTGATGATGTGAATATGCCAGTAATCAATGAGTGGGGAGACCAGGTATCATCATTCTGTTGTGCATTTTGTTTAATTTGGTATTGATTTATTCTTTGAAGAGTTTTTAAAAATTAAAATTTTTTTTTTTTTTACTTTTTCGAGATACAATGTCTGAATTCCAGTAAAGTTCATTCTTTGGAAACACTCAAGGAGTTAGGTTCCAGGGATGGAAAGGAATGATGCTTTAATTCTGAAAGTTGTCTTTCTTAGGTTACGAATGAGATAGTGCGACAGCTGATGGAACAAAATGGATTCTATAACTTAGAGAAGCCTGGGGAGTTCACCAACATCGTGGACATCCAGTTTTTGGCAGCCATGATCCATCCTGGCGGTGGACGCAATGACATACCCCAAAGACTCAAGAGGCAGTTCTCTATATTCAACTGCACGTTGCCCTCTGATGCTTCCTTGGACAAGATCTTTGGTAGAGTAAAAGTCGAGAGGGCGTGGGGTGGGAGGGCGAGGAAGAACACCTGCTTGTGTTCCTGCCTGAAAATCTTCACCCAAGAGCCACACAGAAAGCGCATTGGGTGACTCTTTGGTCTGCAGCCTCCATCACTCTCAAGCAGAGTGTTTCATTTCCTATAGGGATCGATTCTAGGTGTGTCCTGATTTGGATGCCTCGGTAGATCATTTCCATCTATGGTTTTCTTTAATTGTTTCTAACTTCTTAAGCAAGGAGGTTTAACATTAAATGAACATAGAAATGAAATTGTTTCCCCACAGATGAGATTGTTTCCTCATGGGTACATAGTTTTGAGGTCTCAATTGCTATGTTCCATGTCAAAAGTTTATGTAGGTGATACTTTAACCAACCCATAGAATGATTTTGGCCAAAGAAATAATGGCACCCAGAGTGCAGATTAGACAGTTTGAAATTCAGAGTAATTTACTGGATCGTAATAAGTTATTGATTAAATATGGAGTATTTCATAGGTAATTTAGCTGAACAATCACTAGCCAAATAAGTAACCATGTATGCCTACCTGAGTAATGATAATGCACTTATAACTTATCTGTGCAGGAAAGAATGTAAAGGTTTGAACACATTTATGTTAAGTATTTAGTTTACAATTTCTGAAGCTGCTATTGAGAAAAAGCTCATCAGGATTACCCTAATTAATTTCTGGCAAATGAAAATGTCATCTGGGTGCTCCAGGCTAGTGAAGTATGGCAGTACTCTCCCTTCAGTCACAGCAGTGAGTGAGGTCTGGAAACCAACAGACGTTGGAATTATCTAAGCTTGGGAAAAGTAAAATGGACCAGAAAGAATTTATCATTTCTAATTATTCCTTATTGCCTGGAAAATTTTACATATAAAGTAAATGAAAGTACTTCATAATGCATGGAAAGGCAACAACAGAAAGTAGAAACCTTAGAGGACTTATAAAAATATGTTTCTTATCTTATTATAAGGTAACTTCATACATTTATCTTTGTTACCCATTTAATAATATTGAAGTGGTGCAACCAGAGTTTTCAGCAGTATTTCTTAATCAATTTTTCCGTGTTTTGAATACCATATTCTTAAACCTGTATCTATTTTTTGGGATACTGTATTTGAAAAAGCAAGAGAACATTAACCTACTTTTCTTTTATATATGATTATCTATTAAAATGTTTATGACATGTGTGCAAACTCTATGCTATAATGCTTTTCATTTTCATTTAATTTCTTTGAATGGCTAATCAAAGTGCTATAATTTCCCCCTTTTCAGGTGTGATTGGGGTAGGCTACTACTGTACTCAGAGGGGTTTCTCAGAAGAAGTGAGAGATTCTGTCACAAAATTGGTGCCCCTGACACGCCGACTATGGCAGATGACCAAGATTAAAATGCTTCCTACCCCTGCAAAATTCCATTATGTGTTTAACCTACGAGATCTTTCTCGGATCTGGCAGGGAATACTGAACACTACTTCAGAGGTCATCAAGGAACCAAATGTAGGTGACACTGAAGAAAGAAAAGGAAATAACATTGCTATTAATCATATATTCTAAATATTTTTATTACTTTATTTTTTACTTGAACTATGAACATATTTTGGAATGTTTCAGCATGGGTATATTCTTTTCTTTACTGCATTTTAACTAACAATGAAAGAAGTAAATTATGTCAGAAAATGTCAATGATAAATTTCAATTAGGTTTGTGTTTAAGAGCATCATATACACAATTACTTTTTAATGAATAGAATAAAAGAAATAATTTTTATTTTCCCACTTCTAGTCTAAGAAGAAGATATGTTTCTTATACTAAATAATGGAAACAATCACTGTGGATTTTATTGTATAATAGTCTCCATATTTTAAGTTTGACATTTTAACTTAAAAAGTAATTATCTTTATAATAAATATTCAAAATTTAAAAATCCCATTTTGTTGATACTCATCCATGATTTTTCTTTTCCATGTAACTGGATGCACTAAAAGAATTACATACATTGGTAAAATTGAAGAGAGGCAGCAGATTACAAAGTTCATTTAATAGAAAAATGATCATTTGTACACACACTTGAATATGACATTTCCCAGTGTTATAAGAATTTCCCTCAAACTAAGAACGCTATGTAGGCATCCAGTATGCTTTTGTTCCAAAGCGTAGCCTATGTGCCCAGGCTAAGACAGGGCTGGCCTCTCTTTAAGCCTTTCTAGAGCTAAAGAAGTAATTAAGCAAATGGGTTTCAGGGGATTTCTCCATATAAACACACAGAGACAGTTAAAATATCAACAAAACTGTTCATTAAGCACAAGTGTTGGTTACTTAAAAAATCCACCTTTGTCCCAGATGCTTGCAATATAGGTAACCAAACTTGCTGATTATTTTTTCTTTTTTAAATTATTTGTTGATTTATTTTTAACTTTTATTTTAGGTTTGGGGGTACATGTGAAGGTTTGTTCCATAGGTAAACATGTGTCGTGGCAGCCTGTTGTACAGATTATTTCATCACCCACGTATTAAGCCCAGTACCCAAAAGTTATCTGTTTGCTCCTCTCCGTCCCCTAACCTTGTACCCTCAAGTCTGTCATTTCCGTCTTTGTGTTCATGAGTTCTCATTATTTAGCTCCCACTTATAAGTGAGAACATGCGGTGTATTAGTCCATTTTCATACTGCCATAAAAACTGCTGGAGACTGGGTAATTTGTAAAGAAAAGAGGTTTAATCGACTCACAGTTCAGCATGTCTGGGGAGGCCTCAGGAAACTTACAATCATGATGGAAAATGAAGAGGAAGCAAGGCACCTTCTTCATAAGATGACATGAAGGAGAAGTGCAGAGCAAAAGGGGAAGAACCTCTTATAAAACCCTCAGATCTCGTGAGAACTCACTCAGTATCAGGAGAACACCGTGGGGGAAACCTCCCCTATGATTCAGTTACCTCCACCTGGTCTCTCCCTTGACATGTGGGGATTATGGGGATTACAATTCAAGATGAGATTTGGGTAGGGACGTATCATGTGGTATTTGGTTTTCTGTTCCTGCGTTAGTTTGCTGAGGATAATGGCCTCCAGCTCCATCCATGTTTCCATGAAAGACATGATCTCATTCTTTTTTATGGCTGCATAGTATTCCGTGGTGTATAGGTAACACATTTTCTTTATCCAATCTGCCATTGATGAGCATTTAGGTTGATTCTGTGTCTTTGCTGTTGTGAATAGTGCTGCAGTGAACATTCACGTGCATGTGTCTTTATAGTAGAATGGTTTATATTCCTCTGGGTATATACCCTGGGATTTCTGGGTCAAATGGTAGTTCTGCTTTTAGCTCTTTGAGGAATCACCATAGAGCATTCCACAATGCTTGAGCTAATTTACACTCCCACCGATAGCATATATGTGTTCTCTTTTCTCTGCAACCTTGCCGGCATCTGTTACTTTTCAGCTTTTTAATAATAGCCTTTCTGACTGGTTTGAGATTGTATCTCATAGCGGTTTTGATTTGCATTTCTCTAATGATCAGTGATGTTGAGCTTCTTTTCATATGTTTGTTGGCCACATGTATGTCTTCTTTTGAGAAGCATCTGTTAATGATATTTTGGGGAAAACTCACTTTCCTTCCTACAGAGAAGTGAGAGTCTGTTTAGCAGCGTGAATATTTTAACTTGATTTTTTTCCCTCAAAGTTATTTACAAGTTAATGGAATTGTTGAAGTCAGTTCTCAAAGATTATTATTGAAGTATCCGTTTTTGATGCTTATTTTAAATCAGCATAAACAATTCCAGCAATTGATGTTATAATAAACTTTTGTCTTAACTGAATCATTGAATATACTTCACTGAACTCCTTTTATATTCAGGCAACCAGATAGCATTCTATCGCTAGTAATGCAATGGCTTAAAAATCTGTAACTTGAAAAATGTTATGAAGCTAAGAAATTTCCACCAGTCTTTCATATAAAATAATGAGCTTACACATACATTTGTTGTTCTTGCTATATAAACAGGAGTATTGAGCAATTACTTTCCTCAACTTTCAGTTAACTCTGGGCCTTGGATTATCTGGATTAGGTGCTGGCTTTCTTTTGTTCAGATAATCCAGTTTTTGCCACAAATTTTATTCACTTTGTGTTAAGTGAATACACCTTTGTAATTTTTCAGTTGTATACATGAGAGTTGTTCATGTTCTATATCTTATGTTGTACTCTGGCCACATGAAGGTAGATGTCTTATTAAAAGACTAAGTTTTCACAAACTGAAGACTCTTACGTAGAATGTTAGTTTGTTGATTGGTCAGAGCAATTTTCAATATTATTGTTGGAGGATTTTTTCTTCTTAACTCAGAGACTGCAAATGAGCAGACTACTTTCTATTTAATATACTTAAATGATACCCATTTGAAGTGAAGTTGAGCATATTTGAACCCTAACTTTTTAAAATGTTGCATCTTAAATCAGGAAGAATAATACTGTACAGTACTGTCAACTTGAATTCCCAGTTACGGCATAATAGGAATTACTAACACATTTTAATTATACGTTCAACAGGACCTGTTAAAGCTCTGGAAGCATGAATGTAAACGTGTTATAGCTGACCGTTTCACAGTGTCCAGTGATGTGACCTGGTTTGATAAGGCTTTAGTAAGTTTGGTAGAGGAGGAGTTTGGTGAAGAGAAAAAACTCTTGGTGGATTGTGGAATTGACACATATTTTGTGGATTTCTTGAGAGATGCACCTGAAGCTGCAGGTAAATTATTGAAGTGGAATTTGGAATTCCCCAAAAGGTGTTCCCTACAGGGAAATCTGAAGACAGAAGATTCAGTTTCTGGATGTTGAGTTTCTTTGTAGTAAACTTTACTGATACAAGCCTGAGATATAGTAGATGCTCAATAAAACTAGGATGAGTGAATAAATGCATGATCATGGAGTTTAAAGATGAACTATTTTATGCATATCATGCTTGGATAGTAAAGTAGAGTGGGGAGGCAGGATAGGGTAGGAGAGAGTGCACAAGACTTGCAGTCTGGCAGATAGAGGTGAGTTTGAGGAAGGAATCCACCACACATTAATTAGCTGAGAATCTCGGCACTCTCTTGAACCTCATTCTCCTCATTTATAAAAGTAAAAGTGTTACTATATGCATCACATGCACCGTGGGGAGTCCATGAAATGTTATCTGTAGAATGGCTTGGGCAGTCTATGGCCTGTAGTCACTGCTAAATGAAAGGCAGCAAATATAATGATAATTATTATTCAGGTCATCCTGAATGTTGAAAATAAAAAGGAAAACTTCCAAATGTATGAGAGGGTCATTAAATGTAATTGGAATGAGATGGCTGATGTGGGGCAAGCTTTTGTGATTATGGTTCCAGGGGAAATTGAGATACATGACTTTTCTTATGAAAAGAGGCAGTGCTCCACTTTTTTCCCCCTCAGAAGTAACTAGGCTTAATTAAAAATATTTTTCTTTCATTTAATAACCTCTTCTAATACTGAGGATGGATTTTAAGTTAATTTGCCGATTTTTACAAGCATGTTTAAAAACATGCTATGTATATCTTGAAAATGATTGGAAACGACTAGGCAGTGCCTCTCTAGATTTGATAACCGTAAGTGTGATCTGTCAACAGTTTCTGAGTGACAATTGCAAAAGAATGTTTATTTCTGGTGATGCAATTGGAATGATCCTTCTACAGAAAGAAGCTGACACATTTTATTTTAATCAGGTCAAACACATACAAAAATCCTGTAAGAGTAAGGGTACAAGGTAATTAAAATTTATGTAATTTATTCCCTGTAATTCAGAAGGATAAATAACCAGATTATGATTTTTCAAGGACCAAAGCACAACTGCTGCATTTTGGGGGCCTGGGGGGAGGGTCTAGAGACAAATGCATAATCTTTTGTGTCATTGAGACACTTTGTTTCTCAAAGCTTGATTTGGGCATTTATGAGAGTTGTGACTATTGGAATTTGATTAGTGAGAACTTTGCAGATAGGTCAGTCTTAATGATTGTGTTAAACCATCTCCTTGTTTTTTATCAAAAGGTTAATATAGTATTATGTTAGGACACAGTCAATTGAAAATAATTATATGCCGTAAGATTTGAAAGATCCACTCATTCTTCTCGTATCCAGTGAAATTCTAAGTTGTTATTGGTATATTCAGCTAATGTGTCCCTTTTCTTCCCCTGCTACTAATGTTAATTGATTGTGAATTTATAGATGCCCCATTTAGCTTTTTCTTGGGTATTATGATTTTTTTTTTTTTTGAAACAGTCTTGCTGTGTTGCCCAGTCTGGAGTACAAGCTTGGCTTATGGCAACCTTGGCCTCCTGGCGAGTCTCCTGCCTCAGCCTCCCGAGTAGCTGGGACTACAGGCACACACCACGAGGCCTAGCTAATTTTTGTAATTTTAGTAGAGATGGGGTTTCACCATGTTGGTCAGGCTGATCTTGAACTCCTGACCTCAAGTGATCTGCCCACCTCAGCCTCTGCTTTGTAGTTAACACTGTAAAAGTGTTAAGCTGGTATATTTTGTGTTTCTAATTTTTTTAAAAAGTATATTGATTTTAATACATCTTGCCCTAGTGAAATAATCTAATCTGTTTATTCATTTAGGAAATTATCTTTCTATTTCTCTCAACCCTCCACCCCATATTCTAAGTCACTTCTATTTTTACCACTGAGCTGAGATTCGTGAATTATAAAAATTTCCTGAGTAAATGCAGTAATTTTTTTTTTATTCTTATCAAACAGTTATGCAATTCTTAACTTCCCTTGCTGATTCTGACATTCAGTCCCTACTATTTTGACTTTCACTTGACCATTAAGCTAATATATATGGGAGGAGCTTTGAAATGCCAACAATCAGTTATGGGTTCAAATTCAATTCAATGACGATAACATTATTTGAAATTGACTTGCTAGATAGGAAAGTACAGAGACTGCATATGATCACAAAAATCCTAATGCTTCTATTGTTTTCTTTCTTCTGTTTTTGCAAAATGCACACTGTGGCATTTTGCTTAAAATGAATGTTATTCAGTATTAGGCTGTAGAGCTTTGATTGCATTAATTTAGGTTGAAGGCAAAATGCAGGTATTTGAAGAAACTTAACTGATTCTTCTTTCCCACCAAGGTGAAACATCTGAAGAGGCTGATGCTGAAATGCCTAAAATATATGAGCCAATTGAATCTTTTAGTCACCTAAAACAGCGTCTGAATATGTTCCTGCAGCTGTATAATGAGAGCATCCGTGGCGCCGGCATGGACATGGTGTTCTTTGCAGATGCCATGGTTCACTTAGTCAAGGTACGGTAGGTGGCCACTCCGAGTAGTGCCTTGTGGTAGTGACAGACATTTGGTTTCACGCCAGAGTCCTCTCCCTCTTTTATTTTCATTTCCTAGGAGAATCTTCAGTTTAAAATTAGACTCCATGCTATATTCCAATTTAATTTCTAAGCTGAATGCAACATGTCGCACCTTATAGGCTTGAAATAAGAGCCTGTGTACTTTAAATGTGTGATGTGATAATTTTATTCAGTGTTTCTATATAGCTTCCAGCTCCATGGTTTCACCACGGAGGCTGAATATGGTTGACATCTGAGTTCAGAGCACAGGCAAAGTCTGCATCTTTTTGTATCATGCAAAGAATATCCTATAAAAAATAGTACATAAGCCTTGAGGACATTATGTTATGTGAAGTAAGCCAGCCTCAAAAGGGCAAATATTGTATAATTCTACGCATCTAAATGCCCAGTGTAGCCAAAATCAGAGACGAAAAGTAGAATGGAGAATTCCAGGATTGGGTGGAGAGGGGATTGGGGAGTTAGTGTTAAATGGGTACAGAGCTTCAGTTTTGCAAGATGAAAAGCGTTGTGGAGATCAGTGGTGCTGATAGTTGCACAACAATGTAAATGTACTTAATGATATTGAACAGTATACTTAAAAATGGTTACGGTGGTAAATTTTAGATTATGTGTATTTTACCATGATTAGAAACAATAATTTAAAAATAGTGTATAAACAGTTGACTTTGAGATGAAAATTCTGTTAGAAGGAAATCTACCAGGAAAATATAATTTCTATTCTAGTTTGTCATATGAGAAGGGGTTCCCAACCCCTGGGCCACAGACCAGTACCTATCTGTGGGCTGTAGAGAACAGGGCTGCACAGCAGGAGGTGAGCAGCAGGTAAGCAAGTGAAGCTGAGCTCTGCCTCCAGCGGCATCAGATTTTCATAGGAGAGCGAACCCTATTGTGAACTGCTCACACGAGGGGTCTAGGTTGCATGCTCCTTATAAGAATGGAATGCCTGATGATCAGTCACTGTCTCCCATCACCCTCAGATGGGACCATCTAGTTGTAGGAAAACAAGCTCAGGACACCCACTGATTTTACATTATGGTGAGCTGCGTAATTATTTCATAATAAATTACAATGTAATAATAATAGAAATCAACTGCACAATAAATGTAATGCGCTTTAATCATTCCCAAACCATCACCCAGCCCCCACCTCCCATCCGTGGAAAAATTGTCTTCCACGATCCTGGTCCCTGGTGCCAAAAAGGTTAGGGACTGCTGATATGAGTCATTACCGTATCCATTTTTAGGACAGTTCATCCTGAAAGGTTGGAAGTAAAATATATTATTTTGTTTGAAAACATATGTGACTTAATTTATCTACAGTGCAAGATAATGCCATTTAAAATCCATTGTTGATATTCTCACTTTGTTGATATTCTCACTTTGTTGATATCAACTGCTTTTCCAGACTACATCCTTTTAGTTAGAAAGAAAATGATTCGACCTTGTCTTCCATGACTTAGGTTCAACCGTGAGGAACCACTGCACAATTACAAATTGTCACCTCTAGAAATTACTGAATCTACAAATGGAAGGGGTTTTAGAGGTTATCTAGTCAACCATTCCGCTGAATATAGGGATTGCCTGCCTGCTCCATTTCCCTGCAAGAAAGTGAGAAAAGCATTTCTGCAAGGCTGGAGTGAGTCAGAGAGAGGGAAGGAAGACAGAGAGGTTGTTCAGGAGTTGGGTCTCCCCAGCACGAGGGCACTTGGCTTGGCAACTCTGTGGATTCACAGAATCTGAGACATCTGTACTGAATTATGAGCTCAAATATTCTTCCAAAGCCAACTATAAATAACATTTTGAAATTAGCTCTTAATTTATAGTTGATTAAGAGTTGTTTCAGGAAGAATAAACATTATGTCATTTTTAATAATTAAAAGGAAGAAAAAGAAAAGGGAAAATGTATTTTCTAAATGAATATTACCAAAGGCAATTTCATTGCCTGCCTGCTAGAGACAGAATCCGATTGACCTGGGATTTCATAGCTCAAGCTGAAGAGGCAGTTATTTATGTTAAGTGTCGTGCTTGAGCAAGTTCACCAGAACTGCCGCTTTCTCCATGATTCGCAGCCCAGATGAAGAGTGAGGAGGCTTTCTCGAAACACTTCGGGTGTGATGTTGGAGGTGTGAAGGCCTCGGTGCCGGGGCCTCGCTGGTGTTTTCTCTCACTCTCTGCCTCTTGTCTGTCTGCTCTGGAATTGGCCGAAGAATCCGTGACTAGAGTTTTTGAGCTAACATGTTGCATTCTTCTCCACTTCCCAGCTGGCCCTGTCTTGTCTCATCTTTTGTGCACAGTGCATCCACACTCTGTGTCATGCTGCTGTGAGCCTTGAAATATGTGGCCTAGTTACACGGCACAATAGAAGCCAAGAGTCAGAATTACAGACAAAAACTGCAGCGAAACAGGATATGATATGAGACCAAGCCTATTTCTTAGTTCCTTTCTTTGTTAGAAACTCAATTTTCTTTCAATACAGTGTATCTGTGTGATACCTCTTTTGTCTCTTTGGTGAAAGTTCAAACCATGGTGTACATGGTTTTGCATGATCTAGTTCCTGCTTACCAGCCAGCCTCCTGAGTCATGCTCTGCCTGGTGTGTGATCCAGAACAACAGGCTGCTTGTGGGTAAACACATCATGATCCTGGAGCGCCTCCCCAACATGCATTCCCCACCCATACTACCTTGTGGAAAGTTTATCTGTGTGTTTGTCTCCCTATCAGAAGATTAGACTGTAGTAGGGTGGGTTCCCGTCTTAGTGACCTCAGTCTTGACAGGATAGTCCACCACTGAGAACCACACAGAGAATCTGGATACATTGTTTGGAATTTAATCAAGTCCCCCAGATAAGTCTAAACAATCCTTTGCTGCCTTATTTCCTGATATTTCGATACCCCATACTGAAGTTCTCACCTCAGGGGACACTGCAGGCCTTTTGCTAATTCTGAGATTTTGTGTGTCTCACTCCTTCTTAAAAGGTAGCTCAGCCCGTGCCTGGCACACCACCTTCTTTGTGTGATATACTTCTAGTCATCCAGGTCAAAGTCCAGCTCAGCACCTGAGACTTACCTCACCCAGGCGGGGATGTTTCCCCGGCATTCTTTCCTCTGGTTGCCATCACTCCTGTCTCTGTGCCAGTGCTCCCTGTGGCTCATGACCCCAGCCTCTGTCCCCTGTTCCAGTGTGAGCTCCTGAGGGGCAGGGTGGACATTACTCATTTTTGAATACTCGCTGGTGAAATTGAAAATGCATATCTCCATCACACAATCTGCGTGTAACAGGACAAAATAGCCGTATTTGAGGGTCTCACTGGATTTAACTAGATGATGAGGTTTTGAGTCTGCTTTGCAAGCCTTCTCTGTTCATGGTTCTGTTCCTTTGTCACATATGTTTTGCGCGTTTACCATGTGTTGGAAACTGAGAATAGAACATTTTAATATAAGACCTTGGCCCAGTTCCAAGTAAAGGTTTTGGGATGAAGATTCCTTAATACCTAATTAACAACATCTTGATATATCCACCCACATCAAACAAAGGAAATGATGATGGTTGAAAAGTGGCAACCAAGGAAAGACACAGAATGTTCTAGTGTGGCTTCCAGTAGCTCCTTACTTGCCCCGTCTTTCCCTCCTGAAGCTGTGTCAGGGGAAGAGCTGAAGAGGCATATATGACCCTCTCCACCCACAATGACTTTGGCGAGAATCACATAGAGGAGACAAGCAGGAGGCTGGAAAAACAGGGCATGTGCACTTGCCAGTCCTGCAGGTTCTCAGGTCCACATAGAGATGGAAAACATGTTATCCTTTTCCCAAGGTTCACACTAAGCTGGGGAAAGTAATTCAAAACTAGGCATATTTTCAGTAGAAGTAGAATGTGCTGCAGCTAGTGAGAGAATTCTGAGAAAGGATGTTTAACAAAACCTTGGCAGAATGCAGAGCCCCAGTGACCGCAGGAAGGTTCCCTGGCCATGGAGAAGTGACCCCTTCCAGTCCTTGCCCAGCCTCTATCATTCTTCTAAGAAAAGTGGACATTGCAGTGATAACCCTAGGCTCAAACTGCAGTTAGGAGGGAAAGAGAAACAGTTCTCGCATAAAGTATAAAGAACATCAAGGGGAATTCTATACTCAGTCTCTCTTGGGTAGGTTTGGAAGACTGATGGTGTAATTAGTCCATTCAACACAAACGAAGCCAAATAAACATGGACTTCTGCCACAAGGGGGCTGTGGAATAGTCTGGGGCTATTGAACAGCGTGAAGTGCCCCCCGCCCCCCCCACCGCCAATCTATAATCACTTATTGGTAGATAGCTTAGGTATCACTGTCTTTGCCAAGTAATAGGAGGGTGTTTATGCTCATTTTCTTTCTTTTTAAAATCCCAACATCTATACCACATGTATTAGTTCATTTTCATGCTGCTGATAAAGACACACCCAAGACTGGGAAGAAAAAGAGGTTTAATTGGACTTACAGTTCCACATAGCTGGAGAGGTCTCAGAGTCACGGTAGGAAGCGAAAGACACTTCTTACATGGCAGTGGCAAGAGGAAAAATGAGGGAGATGCAAAAGCGAAAACCCCTATCAGATCTTATGAGACTTAGTCACGACCACAGGAACACTATGGGGGAAGCGACCCCCATGATTCAGTTATCTCAGTTATCTCCCACAGGGAGACATTTCCCACCACAACACGTGGGAATTATGGGAGTACAATTCTAGATGAGATTTGGGTTGGGACACAGCCAAAGCATATCACCTTATTTTGGGGGGTTTTCTTCCCTTCAATTTAAATTTGAACGCTTTTCAAATGTGGAGGATATTCTAATCAACCACATGCCCTGCATGCCAAGGGTAGACATTGTTCTGACATTTCTGTTCTTCCTATCATACCCTATTAGGTCGGACCAACTAACAGGAGTCCTCAAAGTCCCCTTTAGATAGAGATAGATACCTCCTTTAAAAGCCAGAGCAAGCACAGTCTGCGCTGTGTGCTGACTTTTCTGCCCTGGTGTCCTCCTGGTTTCTAAAGGCACACCCCATGGTTCCCACCCCATCTGATGCAGCCCAACACTGTTCTATTTCAGAAGTGCCCTCATTCCTTCAACGAATATCTCCAGTCTGATCTTGAGACACCTGTATCTTCCAAAATAATAATTAGACCTCATTCATATAGTGAATAAATAGGAAAAATAGAACATTTACGTGTTGAAAGATACATGCTTTTTTTGTTCTGTATTACAGATCTCTCGTGTCATTCGTACTCCTCGGGGAAATGCCCTCCTGGTCGGGGTGGGCGGATCAGGAAAGCAGAGCCTGACGAGGTTGGCGTCATTCATTGCCGGCTACATTTCCTTCCAGATCACTCTGACGAGGTGACAAGCTTTTACTTTAACTAACCTAACATGGATTTTGATAAAAGGTGCTCAGAGGCCACCTGAAGTTCAAATGCATTTCCCTTACATATAAAGAGTCACAGTCGTTTTCCTCCTTGAATGTTGACTTATCATCTTCCTCGGTCAACCTTTGTCAGAGACCATAAACATTTCACATTCATAATTTGCTTTTGAAATATTTTGAACTCTTACTTAGTAGCCGCCTCCCTGCTTTTATGTTATATATGACAGTGTCTTACGTGCACTTCTTTTGGTGAATTTCAGAAGAAAATTGTCCCTATTGAGTGTTAATTCAGATTTCAAGAATGTTAATACAATGGAAAAATAGATGAATATTGGTTTACTCATTCAAACGTTTCAAAATAGTTATTGAACGCTGCCTATGTGTTAAGCCCTGGCTACGTGAGCGAGGTGAGTCTAGCTGTATTGTCAGTAGGTGAGCGAGGTGAGTCTAGCTGTATCGTCAGGGACCTTGTAGCAACTCAAGGGGACAGACAGTTAAGCAACCAACTCACCCAATAAGGTGTGATTCATAGGCACCATCCATGATAAGGAAATACATGCAGACCAAATCCTATTGAAGCTTGAGGGAAGAACTCCCAACCTAGTCTAGGGGATGATTAGAAAAGACTTCCTGGAGAAAGTGATTAAACTGAAACCTCGATATGGGAAGACTGAGAGCTGAAGAACAGTAAAGTGTGTTCCAGGCAGAAGAATCAGCACAGGTGAAGTCAGCCCTGGAGGAAGTTCAATACTGCAGAGTGTACAGTGTAGGGTGGCAAGTGGGAATGGAAGAGAAATGAAGGCCTTTTAAAGTGAAGATAAAAAGACGGACTTCATCCCAGAGCAATAGGAAACCATTGATGAGTTGCCCCTAGGGAGGACGTGTCAAGTACATTTTATGTACAGAAAATAGACAGACGGAACTAAATTGGAATAGTTATAAGGCTGTTTCAGGGGTCTGGGCAGGTGTCATGAGTAGCAGCAGTGAGAATGGAGAATGGAGAGTGGAGATGGAAGAGATCATCAGGAAGTTGGAGCTTCAGGGCTTGGTGCATCCTGGTTTCTGGCTTGGGAAACTACCTAGATGGTGCTGCTACTTATCAAGACAGGGAAACCCAGAGGAGCTGACCACAGATGTGGGTGTAGTGTAGGGAGAAAACATAATTAGCACATGAAAAGTGAACATGAAGAGATACACAGAGGTGATTCGGAGAGGTGAAACAGATTTTTCAGGATTAGCCAAGATAAGGTTAGAACCAGGAGGCCAGTTTGGGAAGTTAGGTTGGGCTGAAAATCATTTGACATTAATTTCTAGGTGTAGGAGCAAGAGGTCGGGCACTGATGAGCAGAACATGTTGCTGACCTGTCTCATTGAGGGAGGCCCATAGGTACCTGCTAGGATGAAGGCTGGAAGTTACTAAGCATTGGGTTTGGAGATTCACATATTTAAGCTATTGTTACACTTTGTGTTTTGTCTGACCTATAGGGTTCTTCTTGGAGAATAAATCCAAAGATTACTGTTTAATTCAAGTACTGGGACAGAAAGAAATAATTCTAGTTACATTGCATATGATTCTTCTAGTTTTTGGTTAGGAACCAACCTACGTAAAAGACAACTTGTACAGGAAAGGGATGGGAATCAAATTTTTGTTCCTAACATTTGTATAAAACCTTGTAGTTTTCAAAGCACTTTTATATGCATGAGCTACTTTGATCTTCAAAAGAACCTCATGAGTTAGTGGGACAGATAGCAGTAGCCCATCTTGCAGCTGAAGCTCAGAGAGGCTATGGCTTGCCCATCATCTTCGATCTATCTGGGAATTGATTGTAAGATTTCCAGTTTCTAGTCTGGTGTGACTATTACTTCACCACAATGGCATAGCCAGCGTATTCAACCACAACTCTCACTGTGGCAGACTAGTTCCTCTACATGTCACACCAGGAATGATCCATTACTGATGAGACGAAGGGCCAGGGTTTTTCTTTCCTTTTCATAGCTTTCAAGATGTTATCAAACTTCTAAAGGCTTTGTACAGCCATGTGGCTAACGCTGAGATGCAAGAGCCTCTCACTTGGGAAGCACGATTATTTGTTAGGTGTCTTAGGTCATATTATTTGAGGCAGTGGGCCCTTGAGATCCAAGAGACTGGGTTGAAAATTTTCCCCATATCACAAGAAGCTGGGTGAGATGTTTTCCTTTTCCTTTCTCCCTTCCTTTCTCCCTTCCTTTCTTCCTTCCTTCCTTCCTTCCTTCCTTCCTTCCTTCCTTCCTTCCTTCCTTCCTTCCTTCCTTCCTTCCTTCCTTCCTTCTCTTTCTTTTTCTTTCTTGGAGGCTGTATCTTTGAATTGTTTTCTGATCTCTTGAATCTCACTTCTCTAGGTGTCTTCTAGAAGTATTTGTATTTTGAGTTCTCGGATGTCACTTCTCTAGGTGTCTTCTAGAAGTATTTGTATTCTGAGTTCTCGGATGTCACTTCTCTAGGTGTCTTCTAGAAGTATTTGTTTTCTGATCTCTTAGATCTCACTTCTCTAGGTGTCTTCTAGAAGTATTGATGCATGGTTGTGATATTTCCAATTCTAGGGTATAGGTTACAGAAGTTAGAAAAAGGTAGAGTTAAGTATTCACTAGTTTTTAAAAAAATCAGATGGCTCTTTGCTCTTGCACTCTGAATTCTGAGTTTATTTAGTGACTAAAGTAGGAATAATAATTTAGTAAGTCTAAGTCTCCAGAATTGGGATAATTTTATTTATACTTTTGGCATAATGTAGCACTCCACAGTGGAAACTCTCTAATATTTCTTGATTGTAGGTTTACTTCCACCTAAAGATCACTTTGGGTAGTTAGAGAACCTTCAGAGTGGGATATTTCATAACATTTCCAGGTATTCTAATACAGTGTACTGATTGCTCAGAAAACAAGCTCATTTATGTATAATACAAACATGCAATGATGATAATGGTGTTGGGGGATGAGGAAGGCATTGTTTATAGCATGGCATCTCACCCACCCTGTATAACCAAAGCTTGCATTTATTTAGTTTAATTTGTGAATTGTCATCTCAAATACCCATTGCCAATCAAATATCAGTAATTGAATTTGACTTTTCTATTATCATTGTCAAAAAATTTTCAAAATGATGCATTTTGAAATGTAATGACATTTGGTTGTGGTAAAAATTTTATTTTTGTTCCAGGTTGACTTTTCAGTATAGTTTTTTGTGTGTGTGCAAAAACATTAATTATAATGTTTTGTGAAATGTGGAGTTTTAAAAATTAATCGATAACATTCATATAGAACACATACCTATATAATGGAACAAAATCAGCATTTTTTTGTTGTTAGCTAAATGGCATAATGCATTGTTACAAGGTTCTTTCCCTCTCATGAAAACATTTTGGCTAATGACAAAATGAAAATATGTCTTTAGATCCTACAACACATCAAATCTGATGGAAGATCTGAAGGTTTTGTATAGAACGGCTGGTCAGCAAGGCAAAGGAATCACTTTTATTTTCACAGACAATGAGATTAAAGATGAGTCATTTTTGGAATATATGAACAATGTTTTATCATCAGGTGAGGTAGGAATTCATTTATTCTTTATGTGTTTTATCCCTTCAGATTTCCTTCAACTTAGAGCTCTACATATTTTCTTCCGTTAATGGCATGAAAAGTGCTATTGGGAATGGGTATTAAGTCATCAGTATGAAGGATGGATTTTTCTATTGGGTTTTTGAAGAATAAAACTCTACATCAAAATTTGGAGCTAGGCATTTAAAACATCAGTGAATGTTCCAAGTAACAAATGAAAAAAACAGAAGAGCAAAGTTAGAAAGAAAGCTAATTAGATTTTTGGCATGTCCGTTTACTCCCTCCCAGAGCTACAGCTTTGCAGTTAATAGTAGAATCATTTGTTTATTTTAAAACGTGGTGTATTTCATCTTGAAAACTTTCAGTTAATTTTCGATAGGTGAGTTCAAGAACATGAACGGAGAAAAGACATTCTGTGTATTAAGCTCTACATTTTGATGTATTTTCCTACGTGTGTACTGAATTTGCATGCTTGTACTTCTTTTTAAGGTCTCTAATCTATTTGCGCGAGATGAAATTGATGAAATTAATAGCGACCTGGCGTCGGTCATGAAAAAAGAATTCCCCAAGTGCCCTCCTACCAATGAGAACCTGCACGACTACTTCATGAGTCGGGTCCGACAGAACCTTCATATTGTACTCTGCTTCTCGCCAGTTGGGGAGAAGTTTCGAAACAGAGCTTTGAAGTTCCCTGCCTTAATTTCAGGATGCACAATTGACTGGTTCAGCCGATGGCCCAAAGATGCTTTAGTTGCTGGTTAGTATGGAAATGTTTATGCCAGGCTTCTGCTTTATAGTGTTTACTTACTTATTTACATTCTCTGCTGTTTGCTGTCTCTCTGCTGAGTTGAGTAACTCATTCTGTCGAATATTTGAGAATTTCTATTATAACATGATGCTCTTTCTTGTTTGGTGGCTAATTTTTCTCAGAGTGTAGTTTTTAGAGAATAGTATTCAGTTTGTATCCCATTGGGTTAGTGTTCAAGGATTCTAGTTTTTTCAGGGATGCTTGAAGTCTCTGCCTCAGCTGGATCTCCAGGCTGGCTCCAGGATGTCACAGGAAGGCACAGAAGTTTAATTTCATGGACAGCATTTGTGTTCTTTTTAAGTAGGTTTGTTAGCCCAAGAGTGGTTAAAGCCAAGTATCTCTTGGATATTTCCTTCTCAAGGCTGCAATGCTGAGAATCAAAGAGGAAAACATTATCCAGCAATTCTCTGCTGGTTTCTGTCCTTGACAAAAGACGTTAAGCAGCATGGTCTCTGACTGGACCCTTTGCTGCTTCTGCTTCTTTCTGATCTTCCGTGCCATGGATCATTAGTGCTTCCTTACTTTGCAAATGAAATTGGAACATAAAAATAGTAGAGGAGAGGTTAGAGAGCATACATTTAGCTTTTTGTTTTTTGTTTTCTTTGAAAGTTTTTGGTGAGAAATTGTCTGTTGATATTTTAAAAGATGTAGATACCCAGGTCTCATCCCTATTACATCAGAACATCAGGAGAACCCTGATTCAGGACAGTAGTTTTCAAACTTTTAAAAATGTTTTATGCAGAAGAACCTTATTTCCCAGTAATACCTTACAAGTAGTCCTGGTAGATAAAACAGTGAAAAGTGGATGGGGGTTGTGGGAGGAAGTGTTCTGGAGCCTCATCCTGTTATTCCCCACTTCTGCTGCCCTCACCATTTCCTCTACAGCTCTATGGTACCCCATCTGAGAATGACTGATTAACCAAGAGATGCCCTTTAGAGAAGGAAAAACTGAAGAGCATGAAGTTGAGGGTTGCCATAGGTAGGAAAGTTAGTAAGATCAGTACTGAGACTGAAACCTAGGTTATCTCTCTATCTATCTATCCATCTATCTATCTCTATTATCTATCTAAATATCTATCTATTAATATCTATCTATCCATCCATTATCTATCCATCTATCTATTATCTGTCTATTATCTATCCATCCATCCGTCCATCCATCCATCTATCCATCCTCTATTTATTGATCATCTATCAATTACCTATTTTTAAAACAAATTCTTATCTACTGGGGAAGTTTTATTCTCAGTGCATCACTATTGACAATAGTGGTTTTCCAATCTGTGGCTTTTAAACACAGACTATTTTGACATGTTTGGGAAATAAATGTACAGCACAGTTCTGTCTTTTGTCTTGTAAAGTTTGAGAAAAGACCAGTGGTTTAAAATTTAAAGTCCCATAAAAGTTTAAATATAACTGGAGGTAAGATTTTAAAACTCAAGTAGGATATACATGCAGAGCACAGATCAAGAGTATTTCAGAGCTGTGTTAAAGTTTATTATGAAATACAGTTATCAGTATGCAAGTACTTCATAAAATGCTCTGTAAGGTATTATCACTAACAATAAAAATAACAATTTCAGGTGACAGATACTGTAAATGCCATAATTAAGATGATTTAAATATGAAGCTCTTTTTATTAAGTTCCTATTTCAGTCATCTCTTCTTTTGTAGACAAAGGTCTTATTGATCCTTCCTTTGTTAATTTCTCATTGTCCCATTCTTTTAAATCTTATCACACCAACCCAAACCAAGATTACATGGAGGGCAGAGAAACTTTCTTTTCTTTATCCTCAGTCACTAGCAAATATCCCGACCTTGATGCATGAATCTATTTGTTCGTTTATTCAGAATGTACATATTGAGCTTCACGATGTTATTGGACAGACTCAAGACAAGACAGACTTGTCAACAGACGCAAGACAGACTCAATTCTATACTCCAGAGTCTCTCCCCAGGAAAGCTCATCCACAGTCTCCTTTATAATATGTGCCATCAATTTTTTCTCCAGTCTAGTCTGTCTCCTGGCTTGAAATCTGTGTAGTCAACTGCCTGCCTGGTCCATTCTTATGGATGCTTCACAAGTTTCTTAACCTCAAAATGTCTGAAACTCAAAATGTCTCCCCCTTTCAGGAAGGGCCATTATCGCTCATCAAACTAGGCAACCTGAGACCCCTTTGTTGTCAACAACTCCCCTTTCTCCAGCTCTCAAGTCTCACCCATCACCAAGTCAACTCCCTTTCACTGACATCCTAGGCCAAGCTATCATTGCTGCTCACCTGGAAAACCCAAATAGCTTTCTAATGATCTCTTCACCTCTTTCACCTGTCCCCCATCCATCTCACATTGCAGACAGAAAAATGGTAAAAACACAAACACAGGTGCATTTGTTTCTGCTTAAAACCTTCCATGTCTTCCTGTTGTTCCTAGGAAAAAGCACAACCTTTAGCATGACCTTCATGCTGGGAAGAGCTGACCCTACCTACCTCCCCAGCCTCTCCTGAGGTCCCTTTTCCTTCCTGCTCTGTTTTCCTGGATCCTTGAATATGCTTTTTTTTAAAAATTTTTATTTATTTTTATTTATTTATTTTTTTGCGGTTATTTTCCATGCAATGCTGTCCTCCTCCCATTTCTCCCCACCCACTCCTGCTTTGTCTGGATAATGCTGGCTCAGCTAAATGTCATCTCTTCAGGAGAATCTTCCTTTGCTTCCCTCTGTTTCCCCACTAAGCCAGGTCCCCTGTTATCCATTCCGTAGCACTCTGTGCTTTTTCTTCTTGGGATTAACCACAGTGTGTAATTTCTGTACCTAGTTGTGTTATTTATTTGATTAATGCTTACTAGACTAAAGACTAAATTAATGTCTGACTAGACTAAAAACTCCCATGAGGTCAAGAACTACACATCCTTTGTTCACAATTTCAGCAGCTACAGGTGTTTGATACTTATGATGTTGAACGAATGGATCAGACTGTGTAGAAATTCATCATCTTTCCATAATATGGCCTTGATCACTTACAGTCTTTCTCTAGTTCAGCTTTGGATATACCTCTTTGCCCTCTGAACATGCTTTAGTCATCCTTTTCTTTTCACACAAGTCCCTCTACCAAGAATATTCTTCTCCGTCTTTTTTATTTATGCAAGCTCCAAGGCTTAATCAAGATACTTCACATTCTTCAACCTTCCTCTGTTCTCTTGGGAATATTTGAAATTTTCCCATTTTCTTGGACCTCCTGTATCTATAACATTGATGCTTTACATAATTTACCTGCACATTTAATTATTTTTAAACCTTTTGATAACCAGTAATTGTTGTGGTTATAGCTCCAATTTAGTCTATTTACAGCCTGCATACTACATAAATATTTGATACTATGCTAGTCATAGTAATGGATAAAATAATTAAAAGATGTAAGACATGGTTTCTTTCTTGAATAAATAGAAAATCTTGTTGGGAAAATCAACGTATCCACACCCAACAGTAACCTGCGTAATGTAATCCTGAAAGAATAGCATCTGTGAGGATTACAAGTACTTATACACTTAGGGATTTCAGTGTTATTTATTCTTTTTAGAAAATTAGCAACAAGGTTTCTAGAAAAACTATTATTTTAGTTGCCTTAAGGATATGGATTCTGAATTAAATTATTATCTCCAGCTGCATCTAGAAAGAAATATATCATTCGTTTGTGTTAGCATTTCATTTGGATCATAAGAAATATTTCCAATAAATAAAAGTATTACGTTATAAATACTTTTAATAATAAATTAGAAAAGTTTTTCTAATTTAAAGAAGCCCCTAGGGCTGATACTGGATTTGGTAGTAATTTTAATAACTTTTAAATACCTTTGAAAAAAAAGTGAGTTTTTTATATGTATGAATTTAAAAGGACTGAATCTGTTGATGAATCATTTAAAGAAAACTATGCTTTACTTTATATTGTACAATGCCGGGAGGTAGCTCCAAAACTGGCATTACTGCCTTGGTGATGGGATATTGAAGATGACAGAGGGTTTTCTGGCCTCTTGACTGAATCTCAGCAGGCACGGGTCACTCTTAAGAGGGAGTGGTCTGTTTCTTTCTGTAACCTTTCCTGCACCAGAGAGCCTGGGTCTGTGGAAAAATATACTTAGAATCCATCCTGATTTTATTCTCTTTGTCTTTTTGGAGAGACAAAAAGACAATTTGCTACATAAAGAATAAGGTCACCGTTATTGATACTCTCAGTTCACATAAGAAGGAAGAAAATAATTACGTGATAAATACAAGGAAGTTTTCAGAAAGTGGGCACTTCCCCAAGAATATCCCATAGTGCCAAGTAAAGCATTTAGCATCATACCTGGCACATGATAGACACCGCAGCCATTGTGGTTAACACCTACACAAAATGTGTCGTAAGTGTGAATTGTTCTATGATTCCAGTGCTCAGATTTGAACTTCTTAGAGTTTAAACCATTCTTGGTACTGGTTGGCTAACTTATATGAGAAAATGTGACTTTTGATTATCTTAATTATTGCCTTTCAGTGTATGGTAAACTGTTTTTGTAACCAAGCTGATGAATTTTCTCTATTATTTACATAAGTATAAATACAGCCCCCCAGTAACAACCTTACGAACTTTAGTGATTGAGTACTGATGGTGATAAATACTGTTTTTATGTCTTTGCCTTTTTAAGCCTTGCCTACTTGATTCGTTTTTCTCCCATTTTATTGACCATATTTCTCTTTACAATACTTACATACCTAGGTTGTTTCTTCTGAGATACATAGAGATGGTTGTGATAATTTTAACTGCATTATGTGTGACTCTTACAAATTCCCTGGGGTTGACACCAAGCTTCACATTCCTCTTTCATTCCATGGCACCCATTTCTGAGGTGACTCTGCAACAGGCATTCGGTATACGTGGTGATTGATGAACCTATTCCCATAGCAGGGAAGGCTGTCTTAGAATTGGTCCCCCATTAGGCACTATGGGGAAGGTAAAGGTCTCCAACAGAAGACTTTTTTACCCAAACATTCTTAAAGAATACTGTAAATTAGAACTGACCACAAATGACCAGCTGCCACATTTAAGAACAAGATGACTCTGGCATAAAAAAATTTAGTGATGAGCGTTTCCACATGCCAAATGCAGTCAGAGCCAGGGGGGAACTAAGGGTATGACAGGTTCTGAGTGACAAAATAAATGGCATTGTTAAATATGAGTACCAGGTGGACACTGATTTCTGAGTTATTTGTACCATTTGTCCTGATGTAAGCCATAAAACCGGTTGGCTGCTGACCAGAACCTGCAGCTGTGTAGAAGAGATGTCTCTGCACAAGCACCAGACAACGAAGAGTGATGAGAGGTTTAAAGTTTTTTTTATAGTTTTATATATAAAACAGAAAATAAAATTGTTGATGTTATAGGCCTGGGGCCAAAAATGCTGACATAGATCGACCTAGCTGGGGCTACAAAAATGGTTTGCATTCCTAGGAAATGTCTAAGTATTAGAAGTAAACAGTTAAGTTTTAAAAGGGTAACTTACATTCATATTTCACACACTGTCACCTTTATGCTCTCTAGTGTCTGAACACTTCCTCGCTTCCTATGATATTGACTGCAGTTTGGAAATCAAGAAGGAGGTGGTCCAATGCATGGGCTCCTTCCAGGATGGGGTGGCCGAGAAGTGTGTTGATTATTTCCAGAGATTCCGACGTTCTACCCATGTGACACCCAAATCATACCTCTCCTTTATTCAGGGCTATAAGCTCATCTATGGAGAAAAGCATGTGGAGGTACAGACCCTGGCCAACAGGTAAGTGTGATGTTCATATACAAAGCTATATTAAAGCCGTGGCTCTCAACCAGGGACAGATTTGCCCTGGTGGATATTTTGCAATGACCAGAGATATTTTTGTGTGTCACAACTGAGGTGGCAGGGCAGGGGAGGGGTACTGCTGGCATGTAGTGGATGGAGGCTTAGGGATGCTGCTAAACTTCCTGCAGTTCTTTTCCGTCACAACAAAGAAGTATCCAGTCCCAAATGTCTGTGATGCTGAGGTTGGGAAACCTTTCTCTAGAGCCTATTGACTATTCCTTGCCCAGTAGGATAAACTATTGCCAGGTTTTTATGTGGCCCACTGCTTTCTATAATATTGAGTGACATCAGGATAGAAGTAATAGACCTGGAAGGGAGTTGCGAATACAGACATCCCCTCTTCCCTCTTCTCACCCTTCTCTTCCCATCCCTTCTGAGTGACTGAGAGGGAAAAGCCAGGTTGATGCATATGTTCACTGCCTAAGGAGCATCCCTGCTTCCCTGAAGTTTCTTCCAAATGTCACTGCTCTGCCCTATGCTTTTCTGAACAATCAGATCATCTTCCTGAGCATGGCTAGAATGAGCCAGGGTAAGGAACCCCTGGGTGGGTGGTTACATGAAATGACTCTGAGGGTTCCCATCATTAAGGTCACATTATTTCAGGTTCAGGCAGGCAGTTAGTTCCTTCCGACAGCTGTTTTGATGGCTTTAAATTTGTTTCTTAAGCCCACATCATTCTTTTAATTTCATTGGTCTCTTTTGAAAAAACAGGCATTATTTTCCTTCTTCCATGACAGGGCTTCAAGTATTTGAAGTCTATCGTCATTTAGCCTAATGTCATTAAGTATGTTTCCTGCATGATACAGACTCTAGCCTCATGGTTCCTAATTTCATGATGTGTGTTCTAGCAGGTTCACTGTTCTTGCATGTGGTCTGTGAAGAACATACATATTATCAGTCTAGAGTCAAGCCTGGACCTGTATCCTTTTTGCTAAACCCCCTTGGGTTTGCTACTTGCGTACATGCAATCTTCAGATATAACCATTACCACTCATTAGTGGACCAGTACTTGAAAATTGCATCCGAGTCCTACACATTCTAACATTGTTTGCTTGGATTTTCAATCCCAGAATGAATACTGGATTGGAAAAGCTCAAAGAAGCTTCAGAGTCTGTTGCAGCCTTGAGTAAAGAACTGGAAGTGAAAGAAAAGGAGCTACAAGTGGCCAACAATAAAGCCGACACGGTGGGTGGGCATTTACACGTGTACCACATTCCTTTTGAATTCCAAGTTCACAAGTGTTAATGGTCTATGCATATTCAGTGGCTATAACTCTCAAAGTACACATTACTTTCCATTGGAATAAAATACTCTTAATTTTATGTATTAAAAACTGGGTAAGTGGACACAATCAACAAATCAAGGCAAAAATGTGCATTTTCAGCTGGATGTTTAATCCTTTTTGACGAAGTATTGTTGCTTTATATTGAATTAGGTCTTAAAAGAAGTGACAATGAAAGCACAGGCTGCTGAAAAGGTCAAGGCTGAGGTACAGAAGGTGAAGGACAGGGCCCAGGCCATTGTGGACAGCATCTCTAAAGACAAAGCCATTGCTGAAGAAAAACTGGAAGCAGCAAAACCAGCTTTGGAAGAGGCAGAAGCTGCATTGCAGGTGCATCTATGTGATATAACAGATGTCAACTTTAGGGCCTCAGAGGCAGACTAAGGCTAAAAAGATTAATAACAGCAAGGAAATGCTCTACTGGTTCAGACCAAAGCTCTATCCACTGGAGTGATTTCAAGCAATATTTTCTGCTAGAGACTTTATTAGCTCTTTGTGGGTTTTGCATATTCTACTTAACATATCACTCTATTCACCCATCAATGTTGGGCAATGCCGTATACTAGTGGCCAAGAGTCCTGGGTCCTCATTTCAACTCTGTCATCAATAAGCTATGTAATGCTGGAAAATTCACATCAGCTTTCTAAGGCAACATTCCCTCACTCATTCATTGAGGCCATTGGAGTAGATGATCTGTAAGATACAATGTTTTCTGTCTATGAATTACCCAAATAAAGAACTACTGATTTGATGTAGCTCATTAATGAGAGAGTTTGAGCAGGCTTCCAATGCACTTAAACAGTACAATTGTGTATTAGTCTGTGTTCACACTCTATAAAGATGTTACCTGAGACTGGGTAATTTATAAACAAAAGACTCACAGTTCTCCTTGGCTGGGGAGGCCTCAGGAAACTTACAATCATGGCAGAAGGTGAACTGCAGCAGACGCCTTCTCCACAAGACAGCAGGAGAGAGAACAGGGGAAACTGCCACTTTGAAACCGTCAGATCTCCTGAGAACTCACTCACTATCATGAGAACAGCATGGGGGAAACTGTCCCCCTGATCCAATCACCTCGCACCAGGTCCCTCTCTTGACATGTAGAGATTACAGTTTGAGGTGAGATTTGGGTGGGGACACAGAGCTAAACCATATCAGACTGTGTGGCAATACCCCGATGGCAAAATTACAACGGAGGCTGGATTTGGAGAAGATGAAATGACTTTAGTGAACTAGGCTACACCTTAAAGGCTGGTCCAGTTTTGAAGACTCACTTTTACTAAGAAAGTTCCAGGTATGTACAAACTCTAACGTTTTGACATCAGGTTACCTAAATCTATACAACAAATAAGATAACAAATCTCGTGCAGAGACTGTGTCTCTTCCTATCTTGATATTAATCTGACTTTAACCAGCTCAGAGCAAAAATAAAAAATATCTCCAGATGTTAGATAACTGTTCTATTATTGCCACAGCATATAGAAGATTATATAACAGTCGTATTTCTTGGCCTGCAGAAAAAAGAGGACTTTAATGCTTAGGTGAAACAGGTTGAGTTTTTGTTCCCCTCTCCAACTTACTTTACCTGGGCATCTAACACAGCTGAGCACCATTCTGTTTGAAAATTATTTTTAAAGCTAAAGTAAAATAAGCATGCCCGGCCCTTACATTTTATATAACTTTAATTTGACCCTACCCTACTTTCCTCACTGGCTGCTGTTCTATTTTTCTCTTTTCTTTTATAGCTGCGCACCTCAAATAAAGGTCTGTTTGCCATTTTCAGTTCTCTACTACACATTCACCCTAACTTCCAACTGTCTGTCTTTCATCAATGCTGGTATTAATATATTAAAACAGCCTGGGCTTGGTGGCTCATGCCTATAATCACAGTACTTTGGGATGCCGAGGTGGGCAAATCACCTGATGTCAGGAGTTTGAGACCAGCCTGGCCAACATGGTAAAACCCTGTCTCTACTTTAAAAAAAAAGAAGAAGAAAAATTAGGTGGACATGGTGGTGTGTGCCTGTAGTCCCAGCTATTCAGGAGGCTGAGGCACGAGAATCACTTGAACCTGGGAGGGGGAGGTTGCAGTGAGCTGAGATTATGCCACTGCACTCCAGCCCGGGTGACAGAGTGAGACTCAGGTCTCAAAATAAAAAACAAAAAACAAATGCAAAACTATATATATACAAACCTTTTCAAGGTGTGTAGTTACTTTCCTAATTTACCAAGTTTAGTGTTTTTTCTTTCTCCTCAGTCCTTGGAGAAAAAAATCATTCACTTTTACTAGAAGGTCATTGGTTACTGTCTTTTGATAGAAAGGATGCAAATACAAACCAGAGGGATGTTTTGAAGATCTGGAAGGAAGGAATATATACTATTTGTCCTAGAGATAGGATTGTTTCCAATTCTTACATTTAGCGTTTTTTCAATACTTATTCCATAGTGAGTTTTAGGCGACTGAGCAGTTGTTAACCAAAACAGGTGTATGTGACTATTAAATCATTTACTCTGTAAGAATATATGTACTAGAAATTGAATGGAACTTTTCTAAGAGAGAGCTTCGTAAAATTCATATTGCTCAAGTCCCGTCATTTAAAGGTCAGTTCCCAGCTAAGAAACCTCTAATTATTCAGTCTGTCAGCCCTGCGGCTACCCTCTGGTGTCGGTCCACAGTGACAAGCCTGAATTGTTTAAGAGAGAGAGGCAGATTCTTGACCTACATAGCTAATGAGTAAAAAAGCACTGCAAATACTGTAATTTTCCTGGTTTTGAACCTCGAAATCTACTTATGTGCTGACTATTCTTTTTCTTCCAGATTATGTCTTTCTTTTTTCTGGCACAAAGCCATCTGTGCGCACTTTTAGAGAAGTCACAGCTCCTTATCTGCTCGCCAACATTTCTTTCCTCTCACTGCTAGTTTGAATAGTAGAAATTTGAATTTGTTGGGACATGGTGTTTCCTTGGGATTAAATATGCATCTAGACCCCATGGCTCTGCATCTAACTTAAAACAGTTTTCTGTCCTCTGTTGAAATAGCAGCATTTAGACATGCAAGGTTTGCTTGTCTGTGCTTTCCTGTCTGAGGTTGGTTGATCCTTCCTTTCATCCCCCAGACCATCAGGCCTTCAGACATCGCCACTGTCCGCACGTTGGGCCGTCCCCCTCATCTCATCATGCGGATCATGGATTGCGTACTGCTGCTGTTTCAAAGGAAAGTCAACGCTGTCAAAATTGACCTGGAAAAAAGCTGTACCATGCCCTCCTGGCAGGAATCCTTAAAACTGATGACTGCAGGGAACTTTTTACAAAACTTACAGGTTGGTAGTTCAGTGGTGATGGGCTAAGAGGAAACTCATTCTTCACTGGCATAGGAGTCCTTTTGTTAGAATAAGTTTCTAAAGAAAGAATTCACTCTACATACATGTTTTTTTCAGAGGAAAACTTTCTGTTTTGAATATAAAACATTATTAGCATTAGAGTTTTTCCTGACAGATTTTAGTTGTATTAAGGCATCGTCAGTGTTATGTATACTTCAATAAAATTTAAAAAAATCATTTTAAGAAGACAATAAGTGTGTGTTTATATTATATTCACATGAATACAAATATATACAAGCATTTGTATTTTGCATTTCTCAGTAGTAATTTTTTAGTGTTAATTTACAGCTTTTTTAATTTTTTGAGATAGAACTTACCATGAATAAATGCACAAATTTTAAATGTATAGCTTGATGAATATTTACATATGTATATACCTATTTGTGAACACGAAGAAAAACACATATTTTCAGACCCCAGAAATCTCTCTTGTGCCCCAACCAAGTCAATAACTTTCCATAAGACAATTGTATCCTTACCTTTATCCAGATAGTTCGCTTTACCTGTTTTGAAATTTGCATATATGAAATAATATTGTATGAACGCTTTTGTTTTGACCTCTTTCATTCAATATGTCTGTGAAATTTGTTCTTTTTGTTGCAAATGACAGTCTTTCCTTTTTCATTGTTATATAGTTTCCCAGTATATAAATGTGCTGTAGTGTGTGTGAGAAATGTTTAACAACTGATTCTTGAGGGAGAAAGGAAAACAAAAAAAGCAAAAAAAAAGCTCTGATTTAAAGTTTTGCCATGGTGTAAGCACTCCCACGATGGCTATTTTAAGCTGCCAAAATGATGTTGCTGAATCTAGAGTTGAGAAGAGGTGCATGGTAGTATGCCATTGTGTAACGTTTCCACCATATAGATACAATAGTTGTAAATGACCTCAAAAGCACAGATGATAGTAAAATTTAGTCTCAGAATTAGCAACTTATGAGCTTTGACTATAACCGTTGCTTGAAATATTGTTTATTTAATTGTAAGCTTATATATTTTAATTTTTGATAATGGCTGAGTCTAGCAGAATTCCTGGAAATTTAACAATCATTTCTTACAAGCCTGTTTAAACCAGCACCAGTGTGAAACACTGTAATATGCTTCATTTTGTTTGTTCCTGTACTGTTGATGAATTTTGGGGTTAGTATTAATTTATGGCTATTATAAATCAAGCTGCTGTGAATATTGGTCATTTGGTGGCTCTGGCTATGCATTCCTGTTGGTTTCATGCTCAGGAGTGGAATTTCTGGGACTTTGGTTATATGCATTTAATCAGCTTTGGTAGGTAGTGCTGAAGAGTTTTCAAAAATGGTGTGTCAATATATATACCCACTAGCAGTGTATGAGTTGCTCAGCATCCTCACTGTTTTCTACTTTTAGCTACTCTGATGAGTTTGTAGTGGTGTCTTATTGTTGTTGATTTAATTTGCATTTCCCGACCTTTCCATAGGCTTGTGAGCCTCTGGGGAATTCTTTTGTTAAGTGCCTGTTGGAGTTGCTTATCCAGTTAATTTTTTTCGTTACTTTGTAGAATTTCCTTATATATAAAATATGACTAATTTATCACTTATATGTTTGCAAATATCTTCTGCTGCTTTCTGGCATTAGTTGTTCCCTCGATTAACGATGTCTTTTGATAAACAGAAATTCTTAGGTTTAATGTAGTCCAATGTATTAATATTTTCCCTGATGGTGCTTTCTATGTTCTGTTTAGGAGATCTTTGCCCACATCCAAGGCAGATTTCTAGTTTTCTTCTGCAGGCTTTATTGTCTTTTCTTTCATGTTCAAATCTCAAAGCAATTAATTGGGAATACCCAGTCCACCTCTATTTCCCAAGTTGTGGATTCAGCACCATCTTTCTTTCAGTTTTCAATTCAGCATTGCTCAAGTGACCGCTGTGGCTGGAGCCTGTGGTGAGGCGCATACAACAGCTGTAACAATAAGTAGCTTATGAAACTAGTGGGCCAAACAGACTTGTCCCAGATAATTATAATATGAGATTCTGCCAATGGACTTGGACTTTGGGTGGAATCCTGACAAGTGATTCCAGGTTCCTGACATTTACCTGGTGGCAAAGCCCCTGCTCTTGGGCTCTCCCTTGCTATTTGTCATTGTCACCACTGACCTTCTGTTGCTCCCAGACATTTATCTGGCTTTTTTTTTTTTTTTTTTTGGGTTAACGATTTTTCAAGTCTCATAAAAACGGGTTACATTAAACGAGGTCTGAATGAGAGTGTTCTACTATACATTGTGAGTTCTGTGAAGGTTTGTGTCACTAAATTATTTAGGTGCTAAATTTCTTTCTGCTTGGAAAACATTTAATCATCCTCTTTTTAAATGATCAAACACCACTTTTAAAAGATCCAGTTTCATTGTTTGGTCAGTCTGCTTTTTCTGATGCAGAAAGGCATTCTTAATTCATTTCTGCTACTATTTTAAAATTTTATCCCACCAGAAGATAATAATTCTCTCATATTCTTGATAGTTCTGTGATTAAAAATTAATTCATCACCCTCAAAGCCTAATGTCCAAGTTATTATCTTCACATTTTAGGTGAGTTTAATAAAACCTCTGTCTGAATGTATTAAGCATTTAGTTGCTGATAAATGCTAAATATATATGTCCTCAGACTGAATACACTTGTATTTGTTTTTCATTGGGGATTTTATGGGCTTATAATTCATCTGTTTAGGATGAATGACAAAAGATCTTTATTGCTTTGGAAATTCTAATAACCATATTAGTGTTCATCACCTCAATAATTTGCTCTTTCCCTGGATCTCACTGTATTTATTTAAGGTTGGTATCTTTCCTACAGAAGACAGAGTGTGCTCTCACAGACTTCTTTGCTGTCATTTCTTACTGTGCTTTTACCTTTAGGACTTTTGCCTAATATCTTAAAATAGTGACAAAATATAATGCCCTTCATTCATTTGTGGTCGTTCAGTCATTTCAGTAGCATTGAGAGCGTGATGCAAGTATGACTTCATGGAAAGAAGTGTTTTGACTTTATTTTACTCTTTTCTTCCATAGCAATTCCCAAAAGACACAATCAATGAAGAGGTGATAGAGTTTTTGAGTCCTTACTTTGAAATGCCTGACTATAACATCGAAACTGCTAAACGCGTATGTGGAAATGTAGCTGGTCTTTGTTCCTGGACGAAAGCCATGGCTGCCTTCTTTTCTATAAACAAAGAGGTGCTGCCTCTGAAGGTAAGCCTCCTAGGCAGACCTGGGTGAAGGTGGCTGGGCGGAGTCTGCAGGTCAACCGATCTTATCTTATCACAGGAGCACGTGTGCCTGTGGCTTCTGGTGTTAGGGTACTCAGGTCCACGGGGAGAGGGAGCATTAGAAAGGCCAAGCACAGGATGTTTCTTTCTTCTTTGTAATCCTGCTCTAATCAGAACCGTATGAGCCTCTAAGCAGGGATGGCCTCTCTGCAATGATGCTCACTACAAGTCCATTGTGGGCTGCTCGATAGTTTTCTTCCACAATGCAAACTTGAAAAAACAACAACAACAAAAAACAAAAACCAAACAAACAAAAAAACCACCGCAAACTGTAGCATAGAATCCTCTGCTGATATTTAAGATCTTTATCCAGAGAATCCTATGAATGAGGTAGGGTCAAGACAGAACATGCTGGAAGCTGGTTTTAGCTTGGCTTAAGGCATGACGTATTCCTCCCTTTTCCATTTTTGTTTTGTCTCTCAGGAAAGAAACTGAATATCTGAATAGTTGTTATTTAATGTGACTTTTTAGACATGCTTTATGTTTCCTTTGCGTAATTGAATACTTAAGCTTCATTTTTTGCATATTCCCCTACCGTGAAAAGAGGCAGTCTTCAGCAAATGGAGAGGCCATGGAGAGTGTGTTTTTTGAAAGTGAAATGCTGAAGTCTCAAAATCATATCTCATGGCTTGGTTGATTATTTTGCTTTTGTAGGAGTCTCATCTTTCTTAATCATCAACTAAATTCTACTTATACTTGTCAACTACCCAGGACACTTAATAATCATCATACAAGTAATCGAGAGTATCAGGAAGATAGGCATAGAGTTGAAAATGCTATTTTGTTTCTACTTGTTGTGATACCAAGACCATTTATTCAGCAATTGAGGCTCTTGAAGTCCTAGGATAACCTAAAGGGACAAAGAGTCATTTGAGTCCGAGAATTTCAGAGCAAATAATCGATGTCATGCTGTCTGACACCGTGGGTATTGTGACTATTGAAGACTTCAGCGTAGCTCAAAAATGGACAATCTGATATTGACTGAATTAGAACCAATATTTATATCAAGTGAAAAGTACAGGTCATTCTTCGCATACTTTTCCGGTGGGTAACCATGCATAGTGTCTTAAAGAGAACTACAATTAAGTTCATGATGCATAGTTTTTTCTGTTATTATTGTTATTTTAAGTATATAGCTGAAATCTTTCAACATGGACATTCTGAACAAGGCTTGCATAAGAACAATGAGATCTCTTCCCCTGTGGTCAATGCCATCCACATTTCAGCTTTCAGCTTGTGTCAGGACAATCTAGATCCTACAGTGGGAAGGGAAGGGAACCGTATCAGAAGTGGGAACCTTTTTATTTGCTCCTACAACCTGTGCTTTTCTTTCTGAGAAGTCTGTTCTCTTATATTCTTACAAGTATCTAGCATCTTGGACCACACAGCTTGTCGGGTTCCTCTTACGTCAGTCAGAAAAATACATGCTGTTACACAGATCCATGTTTGCTGTGTAGGGAGGAGTAGAAGAGAAAGTGAGTACATATTGTCACCAGGTGGTTCTGTTGAATGTATTAAGAAATTCAGACCTAAGCTTTTAACTTCCCTTCTTCCTGGAGGGGCTTCACTTGCAATCCCCTGCTTCTTAAATGAGGAGAGGTCAAGGGCATTCTGTAAACTTCAGGTGGAATCTCTTAGACACTAATTAGTAATGGACACACTGAGGAGCTGCTGTCTTTCATCTTGCAATCCTTATAGTTGGGCTAAGTGACTTCTAGTAGTGAATACATTCAGACAAGTATGAATTTCAGCAACAGCAATTTAGATTCTATTCAAGTTCCTTATAATGAGATTTCTCCTGTAAAACTTCATGGAAATCAGTATAGGTACAAATAAAGAGGATGTTATAAAAAAGCAGAACTTAAATATTGTACATGGATAATAACAGTAACAACATCTACTGTTTATTGAACTCATGTGCTGGGGACTAGACTTGGAATTTTACATATGTTATCTTATTTAATCCTCACAAAAAGTCGTAGGAGTTAGTTTTTCAATATTTTAATGAAGAAACTGAAGCTCACCGGGTTTAAGCTACCTGCACAGAGTTCTACAACTCCTAAGTTGAGCAATTAATTGGGTTTGAAGGATTTTGATTAGCAATTGTTGACAGGTTCGTTTAATAAAAATTTTATTTACTTATTGGTGAGTAAAGTACTAGAAAATGTTCAAAATCTTTGGGTTTGCAATAGTTTGTCATTAGTAGGTGACTTTAATTTGTAAGTTGCTTGACATGGTGACCTTACTTTTTCCTTTCGTCTTGGAGCCATGGCAACAGTTGCAGCTTACTGCAGAGCTGAGGAAAAAATGTTCCGCCAGTCAGGTTCTTTTTAAATTGTAACTTACAAGCGATGCTTTTGCCCATCACTGGATCTAGTCAATTATGGAACTCTTGAGGTTTTCCTTAAAGATTTATTCTGCCCAAATTTGGAAGCCTGAAGTTTTGAGATAGGAAAATAATTTATTTCAAAAGTGTTTTAAAAATCATCTTTTCTCGAATGCTTCAGAAAGACTGTGCCTTCTGGTCATCCCATGAAAGTCAATATTAACATTTTGTAAATTTGAAAGGGAAAAATTTGGTTTCAAAAAATGATTTTAAAGGATCTAAATTTCTTAGGCATGAACTACTTTTTTACATCTCATCTTTTGCTAATATTGCTTTTGGTTAAGTCTTTTTATTCTATCTTAATAGCTTCTTTAAAACAAACATTTTTAATTAGTCACAGCTCAGGGTATCAAATATGCTTTCCGGAAGACAAGAAATATATGAAAGTGAAAGGAACAATGTCAAGACCACCACGATACACAAAACCTAGATGTTTATAATCAGTAAATAATCATTTTCTATCCTTTATTATTCCTCAACAGTGATGAGTCCTGCTAGGCAGATAGTTCTAAATACTGTTTTTTCTAAAACTCTTAATATTAGCATGTTTTATAATTTACCTATATACATTTAATATTACAGTGTTCTGATCTAGGCAGACGATGACCCGTGGACCAAATCTAGCCCACTACCTATATTTGGATGGCTTGTGAAATAAGAGTAGTTTTTACATGTTTAAATAGTTCTAAAATAAGTACATGAGCAATAGTTTTGATTTTGCCTCTTGGCCCAAAATATGTACTATCTGGCACTTTAAAGAAAGTATTTGCTGACCCCCTTTCTAATGAACTGTAACTTTCTGCTTATACACATTTATGTCAAATTCACATTAAGATTTGTTCAGGACTTAATGTGATTTGAAAGGATTCTGGAGCTGGAACAAAGCAAAGGTCTTAACACGCGGTGTAGTTGAGTTCTCAGACCCTGAAATGAGGGACGTTTTGAGATTGGCTGCCCATCTCTTCACTCTGTGCATGTCCTCTGCAGGCTAACTTGGTGGTGCAAGAGAATCGCCATCTCCTGGCCATGCAGGATCTGCAGAAAGCCCAGGCGGAGTTGGATGACAAGCAGGCGGAACTCGACGTGGTGCAGGCTGAGTATGAACAGGCCATGACTGAAAAGCAGGTAACTGTCCTTTGTCATGGCAGGGACTGTCACACATCTCCACAGCTTCTCTCTCCAAGAGTGTGGGTTTTTGTGGGGATTCACTGAATTTATACATAATACATACATAGCACATAATGGACACCAAGGGTCTTTGGTGAGACGACAGGATGGTCAGTCGAGATGGCAGTCAGTGCTGGAGCATAGCCATTCTGAGTTTCTTTATTAGTTGGGGATGGTAATAATGATAGCATCTTGTGTAGTAGCATTTTTGTTATGTTTTTCAAATCGTGTCCTCCCATGTTATCTCATTTAATCTTTGAAATAACTTGCAAAGTAGGCAGGGTGGATTTATTTATTTATTTATCATTTATTTATTTATTGAGACAAAGTCTTGCTTTGTCGTCCAGGCTGGAGTGCAGTAGCATGATCATGGCTCACTGCAGCCTTGAATTCCTGGCCTCAAATGATCCTTCCGCCTCAGCCTCCCAAGTAGCTGGGACTACAGGCATTCACCACCATGCCTGGCTAACTTTTTATAGAGACAGGTTTTCACCATGTCGCCCAGGCTGGTCTCGAACTCTTGGGCTTAAGCAATACACCTGCCTCGGCCTCCCAAATGTTGGAATTACAGGCATGAACCAAGGCAGCCTAGTGCCTTACCTATCTTTGTTCTCAGTTTAGAGCATTCAAATCAAATGTCTAAAGAGATCACAGAGAAAAAGTACCTGAGTTTCTAAGTAACCAGGATTTTGACACTTTTTTTCTCTTAAATACATACTTTTTTTTTTTTTTTTAATAAAGTCTCCCTAGAGTACATAAGCTTTTGGCTTAATAAAATCTGTATCTGCCTCTGATAAATCCTATATTTGGTAGATAATACCTTGATAATTTTATGAAATTCACCCCTACCTCTTCTCAGCCTTTACTTGGCAGAATTGAAATTCCTGCCTTGTTAGTTTTACAGGGGTCCCAATAAGAGTTTAGATAAACATTTCAGTTTCACTATCTGCAGAATGTATGGTATATTCTCTTAAAGATAAATCTTCTGCAAGCAAAGTAAAAGCTTTTGGAAGCTTTAAAGAAGTAGCACTTTTGAAAAATGTCTGCTCATGTCCTTTGCCCACTTTTAATGAGATTTTTTTTTATTGTGAATTTCTTTAAGTTCCTTATAGATCCTGGACATTAAGATTTTTTTCAGATACATTTTTGCAATAATTTTCTCCCATTCTATAGGTTCCCTCTTCACTCTGTTGATAGTTTCTTTTGCTGTGCAGAAGTTCTTTATTTTAATTAGATCCCATTTGTCAGTTTTCGCTTTCGTTGCAATAGACACTTTTCAAAAACAGACATACATGCGGCCAATAATCATATGAAATAAAGCTCAATATCACTGATCACTAGAGAAATGCAAGTCAAAACTACAGTAAGTTACCATCTCACAGTAGTCAGAATGGCTACTATTAAAAAGTCGAAAAACAATAGATGCTGGTGAGATTGTGGAGAAGAAGAATGCTTATACACTGTAGGTCAGAGTTAAGTTAGTTCAACCATTCTGGAAGATAGTGTGACAATTCCTCAAAGACCTAAAAACAGAAATACCATTGATCCAGCAATCCCATTACTCGATATATACCCAAAGGAATATAAATCGTTCTGTTATAAAGCCACATGTGTGAGTATGTTCATCGCTGTCCCGTTCACAATAGGAAAGACATGGAATCAACTTAAATGTTCAACAGTGATAGACTGGATAAAGAAAATGTGGTACACATACACCATGGAATACTATGCAGCTATAAAAAAAGAATGAGATTGTGTCCTTTCAGGAACATAGATGGAACTGGAGGCCATTATCCTTAGCAACTAACACAGGAACTGAGAAACCAAATACTATATATTTTCACTTATAAGTGGAATCTAAATGATGAGAATACATGGATGCATAGACAGGAACAACACACATTGGGGCTTACTTGAGGGTGGAGGGTGGGAGGAGGGAGAGGAGTAGAAAAGATAACTAATGGGTACTGGGTTTAATACCTGGGTGATGAAAAAATCTGCACAACAAACCCCCATGACACAAGTTTACTTATATGACAGACCTCTACAGGTACCCCTGAACTTAAAATGAAAATTAAATTTTAAAAAAGAAGTAGCACTTATGTGGGTTTGTATACTTATGCCTCATTAAATTCACTTGTGTATGGAAAACATTATGGCAGTTTGAAAGAATCTACTTTGGAAGAAGTGTTAATTTCTACCATTTTGGATGGTTATTTGTATCAGGAAGCTCTACTGAACACAGGGAAAATGTTTTACCTTCTCATTTTATTATGTGTCAGTTTTAACATTTTTACCTTAATTCATTCAGCAAGCTTTATTGTTTTGGAGCATCTTCTATTTGTTAGGTAAATAATCATGGGACCACAGAAGAACTGTAACATTATGGCTCTAACTCTAAAACTTGAGTTTCAACAAATGTCAAATTCCTTATTAAAAAAAAAAAAAAATCTGGACATTCCTACAACCAACTTCTGAACTTGATCTTCAGTCATTTTTGTTGCTCTTCTCCCTCCGTAGGACTGCATGAAAGTCTGGGGGTTTGTGGGCCTCCCAGAAGGCAGGAGAAGGGTTCCAATCTACAGTTCACCATGGCCCAGGCCTGCATGGCCCATTGAAGGAGAGTGTGTCCTGGCTACACCCCATGCAGAATCCAGTGCCTTTTCCTAGGGTTCAGCTTGCCTAGGCCTGCAGGAGAGCTGGTCACCTCTCTGGGACCTATGAGAGAGTGGGCCTGAGGATGGGGATACTACTCAGGGAACCCAGTAAATCCCGTGTGCTCCCCTCAACAGGCTACGGGGAACACATGGAACTTACGGTTTTCTTTCTCTTGCATTCTCAACATTTGCTCCTTTCTCTTCTCCCAAATTGTAATCCCCCAAAGAAGCCTGGGCTTCCAGAAAACAAAAGCCAGAAAGGGAGAGGCCTGGTCATTTTCGGATTTGGCTGATGGAATTGGGATTGAAGAATTTAGCGAAAGCAAATCAATATTAAAAGTATCTTACAAATAAAAAGTTTTTTTTTTTTTTGTTTCTAATAAACGATGTAGGATTGTCCTTCCCAACTGGCACCTTCCTTCTTGAAGGAAGCAAACAGATGTGAGGGGCCGTGGTTAGGGGATGTGCCTGTCTGATGGACTATTAGTTTTTTTTGCCTTAACTCTAGAGGAAGAAAATAGATTAGGACAAAGTGGAATAAATATCCTGCTTTTGAAAAACACTGCAAAGTGTTATTATTACAAAAGCAATTCATGTCTCTATGGAAAATACAGGTAACCCTGGAGATAAACATTAATCATATTTTATTATTATTCATATCATAATATATGCCTTTCACATGCATTTTATTTTATTTTATTTTATTTTATTTTATTTTATTTTATTTTATTTTATTTTATTTTTGAGGCGGAGTCTCGCTCTGTCGCCCGGACTGGAGTGCAGTGGCCAGATCTCAGCTCACTGCAAGCTCCGCCTCCCGGGTTCACGCCATTCTCCTGCCTCAGCCTCCCGAGTAGCTGGGACTACAGGCACCCACAACCACGCCCGGCTAGTTTTTGTATTTTTAGTAGAGACGGGGTTTCACCGTGTTAGCCAGGATGGTCTCGGATCTCCTGACCTCGTGGCCCGTCTGTCTCGGCCTCCCAAAGTGCTGGGATTACAGGCTTGAGCCACCACGCCCGGCCTCACGTGCATTTTAAACTCAACATAACTGATAATTTAGGAATACCATTTTATAAATTGAATTTTTAACTTAATATATTGTGCTCTTCTTTCTTGGTCATAAAAATTTTTATAGGATTTTTTTAATGGCTTCAGAGTATTCTTATTCATGGATACACTATAATTTATTTAAATAATCCTCTGTTGTTAGACATTTAGCATGTATATATATTTGAACACCCAATGACTTGGCATGTAGCTAAACCTTTGTCCATACCCATTTTATTTCATAAGTTTAGATTTTTACAAGTAGAATAAGCAATTGTTGCTTAAACACTAAGAAACAGAGCCATTTGTTTTTTGCTTTTTGTGTTTTTTGAGACAGAATCTCACTATGTTGCCAAGGCTGGATTTGAGTGGCACGATCTTGGCTCACTGCAATCTCCACCTCCTGGGTTCAAGTGATTCTCCTGCCTCAGCCTCCCAAGTATCTCGGATTACAGGCACCTGCCACCACGCCTGGCTAATTTTTGTATTTTTAGTAGAGATGGGGTTTCACCATGTTGGTCAGGCTGATCTTGAACTCCTGACCTCACGTGATCCGCCCACTTCATGGCCTCCCAAAGTCCTGGGATTACAGGCGTGAGCCACTGGAGCCATTTGTTTTTAAGAACTAAGCACTGGCCAGGTGTGGTGGCTCATGCCTGTAATCCCAGCACTTTGGGAGGCTGAGGTGGGTGGATCACCTGAGGTTGGGAGTTTGAGACCAGCCTGACCAACATGGAGAAACCCCATCTCTACTAAAAATACAAAATTAATGGGACGTGGTGGCACATGCCTATAATCCCAGCTACTTGGGAGGCTGAGGCAGGAGAATCGCTTGAACCCAGGAGGCAGAGGTTGCAGTGAGCTGAGATCGCACCATTGGAGTCCAGCTGGGGTAACAAGAGCGAAACTCCATCCAGCCAAGTTCCATGGGCAGGGGATAAGAGAGAGGACAGGGCAAAGGAGAGAGGACTGGGCTGACAGACACATGGAAATAGAATGTCATGCTTCTTGTGAAGTAATGGCTCACATGTCTCAGGAAGGCAGATAATATGGCATGTTCTACAGTTATATTTTTGAGCCAGAGGCTATATTTATTTCAGTAAAAGTTTTCTTGTGATTATGACTTTTGTTAGACCTTACTTGAAGATGCAGAGCGATGCAGACACAAGATGCGGACAGCTTCCACACTCATCAGTGGCTTGGCAGGTGAAAAAGAAAGATGGACGCAGCAAAGCCAAGAGTTTGCTGCACAAACTAAAAGACTTGTAGGTATGTAAACTGCTGATTAATGAGATTGTGTGTTGCCTGTGATAGGGAATTAGATAGCTTATACTTTAGACAGCTTATACTTTAATCAAAATAAAAAACGCTTGATTATTTCAAATTCCTGTGTGTGTGTGTGTGTGTGTGTGTGTGTGTCTCCAGCTATTTCAGAGAAAGAGACATTGGTCTGGCATCTGTGCTGTCCTTATTAGATGTGTTAACTATATTTATGCCTTTTATTATCAGGTCACTTTAGAATTCTGTGAGTACATGGGTATATTGATCAAGGTCACATTTAATGAAGGCTCTGTCTTAGGAGGTTTGATTCTGTTAAACTTAGAGGCCATCTTTTCACTTCTAATGAGAGTAAAAATCATCCAGTGCTTGACTGCTAGCAGGTATCACTTGGTAGGCCACTTGGACCCTATTGACTAATAAACCAGACTACTGCTTATTCACTGGCACAGCCACACATGCTTCCGGTTTGATTTGTGGAATTTAGTTTAAAAGAATTATTGTCTTTTAAAGTTTTTCATTTTTAATATGCTGTACAATTACAAGGATGAACCTAAAGTATTTCAGTGGTGTTTGTTTTCTGTTTTAGGGGATGTACTGTTGGCTACAGCTTTTCTATCTTATTCTGGTCCATTTAACCAAGAGTTTCGTGATCTTCTGTTAAATGACTGGCGGAAGGAAATGAAAGCCCGGAAAATTCCATTTGGAAAGAACCTAAATCTCAGTGAGATGTTGATTGATGCTCCTACTGTTAGTGAATGGAACCTCCAAGGTCTGCCAAATGATGACCTGTCCATTCAAAATGGAATTATTGTCACGAAGGCATCTCGTTACCCTTTGTTAATTGATCCACAGACTCAAGGCAAGATCTGGATTAAAAATAAAGAAAGGCGAAATGAACTCCAGGTCATTTGTGTTTTAGTATGTTTATGTTACCAGTTAAGTTTTATTGCCTCAGATAAACAAAAATCCAAGAGGAAAGAAATATTCGAAAACATTAGAGATGTTTTTGTAATCCTAGGTAGAGCAGTAGCAGATGCAAGCTTAAATCTAATATGAAAATATTTTCTAAAACTTTCATTATTTGCATATGTGTTAATCTCTACCAATGCCATCTTTCAGTGGTTTCAGACTATTCTGTCAGGATCCAGGGCTCTCTTTGATGAGTAGAGAGCGGCAGAGCTGTATCACGCAAAGTGTGCAGCGTTTTGTGTGAATACTTCCTAATTATCACATTATTATTTGTCACAAAAGTGGTAGTGGTGAAGAAAAAACATTGCCATCACACAGAACCTTTACATGCTTCCCAGTGAAACAAAATGATGGTTTGCTAAACAACAATGGAAACAATTAAACTTCTTTACAATTTCACCAAGTGTGGGTTTCAAAACCAAGGATCTCTAAAAATCTATGTAAAAGGTGAATGCCCCCTTATCCTAAATATTTGAGATCAGAAGTGTTCCAGATTTTAGATTTTGGAATATTTACACGTACATAATGGGATAACTTGAGGATGGGACTCAAGTCAGAGCACGAAATTCATTTATGTTTCATATACACCTTATTCATATACATGAAGGTAATTTTATAGAATTTTTTTTTTTTTTTTTTTTTTTTTTGATTTAGAGACAAAGCCTCACAAAGCCCAGGCTGGAGTGCAATGGCGTGATCTCAGCTCACTGCAACCTCCGCCTCCCAGGTTCAAGCCATTCTCCTGCCTCAGCCTCCCGAGTAGCTGGGACTACAGGCGCCCACCACCTTGCCCGGCTAGTTTTTTGTATTTTTTAGTAGAGACGGGGTTTCACCGTGTTAGCCAGGATGGTCTCGATCTCCTGACCTCGTGATCTGCCCGTCTCGGCCTCCCAAAGTGCTGGGATTACAGGCTTGAGCCACCGCGTCCGGCCTATAGAATATTTAAAACAATTTTATGCATGAAACAAAGTTTATGTACATTCAACCATCAGAAAGCACAGAAGTCAGGTGTGGAATTTTCCACTGTGGCGTCATGTGGACTCTCAACAAGTTTTGTATTTTGGGACATTTTGGATGCTCAATTTGTATTTGCCTCTTGCAGTAGAATGCTTTAGGCTTCATTTGAAAACAGTTATCCCTGTGCTTGCTTCATAATAATGTCTGTCAACAACAACCTTGAACCTTGTGATCCTGTTCCTAGATCACGTCTTTAAATCACAAGTACTTCAGAAACCACCTGGAAGACAGCCTTTCTCTTGGAAGGCCCTTGCTTATTGAAGATGTTGGAGAGGAACTAGATCCAGCACTAGATAATGTTTTGGAAAGAAACTTCATTAAAACTGGGTCTACCTTTAAGGTAGGTTAAACGTATGGATGACAATGTGCAGAACAGTTACCATGAGGCCAGGTCAATGTGACACAGATAGAATTGTCTTAATAGGCAACAACTTAAATTTGAGTCCATGGGAAAGGTTTGTTTTTCTCTTCTACACTTCTTGACTTTGGATTAAAATATCCAAGAGCAATCCTTTTAGGAATATTGACTTCACTTTTGTAGTATGTGAAGGGGTCTGACTGCCTCTTGAAGTTGATAGTTTTGAAGCTTCTCCATTCCCCTCTCCCCTTCTGCCCCACTCACATCTGGGCAAGCTGATAAAACCTGGGTGCCCCCTCCTTTGGCACAAGTTGAAAATTCAAACCATGCAACCCCCTGTCCATACGTGTGTATGGGAACCCCCAGTCCAGCTCTACCCGCTAAACACCATAAAGCCCTAGAGAAGCTGCCCCTTCCTGTTCTCTCAAGCCAGTTTTTGGGACCTGTTTGGGAACCTACTCTGATCTCTCCCACAAACTCATCATGTGAGTAGTAAGCCTTTTTATATTCTTTCGATGCATGTGCAGCATCATCAGTCTCAACCTCTGAACTGAATTTTGGGTAAGGGATCCATCTCACTCCTGCAATGTGATCACAATTTTGGTGTTAAATTCTATATTCAGTCTTCCTTCCATCCTTCTTTGCTTCCTTCCTTTCCTCCTAGTTGTCTGAAGCTGTGCAGATGCCTCATGACCATTTCTTTTTTAGTATACAAATGATCTCCAGTTATGTCATTATTTAAAACAATACTTGATCTGATACAAAAAAGACATAGTAAGGTATATCTCTGTTTTATTACTTTTAAATTTCTTTTTATAAAAAAGGTGAAAGTTGGTGACAAGGAAGTAGATGTGTTGGATGGCTTTAGACTCTACATTACCACCAAACTGCCTAACCCAGCCCATACCCCTGAGATAAGTGCCCGTACCTCCATCATTGACTTCACTGTCACCATGAAAGGTCTAGAAGATCAGTTACTCGGGAGGGTCATTCTCACAGAGAAGCAGGTGAGTGAAGTGTGGCTCCCTCCCATTCTGTGTTGCTTTAATGTCATATTTCATTGACAAAAATAAGACAATAACAGTTGTAATAGGACTGAGTTTCTCCCCTTTTATTCCCTGTGTTTTTTCCCATTAATCTCCAAGTATCTTCCTTTTTTCCTAAAGGAAATTATTAACCAATCATCTACCCGTATGTTTCACATATGTCTCATAAATTACATATGTCATCGATTGCCTTTATACAGGCTGATGGTGAAACTACGAGGAATCGGTCTCATCTTCAGCATCATTATTCTGGTCTTAAATTGGTTGATTTATCTGAAAGGTGTGTTCTATTATGAATTTTGCTAACCTGTTGACTTTTAATTTTCTGGTACACATCTAGGTTTTTCTTTCATTTGATTCATTATTACGCTTTTAGAATATAAAATTAAAACTTTGTACTCATAACAAGCAACATTGTCAGTTCTCATTTGTGATCTAAGAGAGCCCTGTAGTATGTCCTGACAGGGTCTGATGTGAGAAGACAGAAGTTTGTGACACTTGAGTTTCACTCTGTAAGTTTTGAAGGCTACTTACGTAACTATGCTAATGAAACATAACTCCGTATCTGCCCTCTTTACTTCTGTTTTATGGGATAACTTAATGCCCAATGAAAAAAGGCCATACATTTGTAAACTTCCTTCTTTTGAGTGAGCATTTTCTCTAGGGAACATGTGAGGCTTCAGCAAAGAACCGTGGAAGATTCTAATGGGAATGTTATGGTGAAACTGCATGAACTCTTAACGTTGCTATTGATTTACTCCTGAGTTCAATAATAATGAGGAGTTTAGTTAACTTAGTGACACCTTCTATGCTGACCTGAAGATTATTTATGTTAATACAGTCAGCAAAGTCTTTGGGGTCTGTCCTTCCCCTTCTCTGTACCTTTTCTGTGTGTTGTACGGTGCTTGCCCTTCTGAGCCTACCATGTGTCTCTTTCTCCTCAACTTCCTCTCCTTCTCTCTCCCTTCCCTTTTCCTGAACATTATTGTTAATTTATAGCACATGAATCACAGGGTCATAAAGTTGGAAGCTGCATTAGGAGCATTTAATCCAGCTTCATAAATTCACATGGTTGAGTGATCTCAGAATGGCAGATACTGATTCTGATTCCTGCCACTGAGTTGCTGTTGTGGTAATGACAGCCTTCAAAATATGTACTTGCTTAGTTTTTGAGTCCCGAGTTAAATCTCAATAGAGGTGGTGGAGGAAATTTAGCGTTGTCATGTAATTACTTCAGGCGGGACTGGGATTCTTGAGCAATAGCATGTGACCTTGAGCAAGTGGGAGTTCCTGAGGGTCTTTTGGGCCACCTCTGTCACTGGTATTTGAGACTGTCCTTCCACCTGTAGCCTTGGCTTCATGGAGATAAGAGGCCCTATGGCAGTTTGAATAATATTCTTGTCCTTGGTTTTCTTATATTTAACTGAATGAATACAGTCTCCTTGGAACAAATAATTGGATCTGACAGACTTGGATTGCAGCAAAACACAACAGCAACAGCAACAACAACAAAAATAAACCCATCCCTGGGCCTTAATTCCTGTAGCAGAGGTTTAAGATGAAATAAGGAGCTTGTTAAGCTCATTTGAAAACACTTGGAGCAACCCTGAAAAGCCAGTATGGATGCAGGACCAGGCTGTTTCTTACTTCTTAGGAAAATTGAGTGTCTTGAGAAAATTACTCCTTTAATATCATTTCATTATCAGAATCTGTTCTGGGCTCACAGTAAATAATTCTTACAAAATGATCAGCCAGAATAATGTGACACTCATTTTTTTTCTTGCATAATAACAGACACTCGTTTTCTTTTATAATGTGAACAACATTATAACACCTAACCTTTATTTATTTTGTTCCCAAAATGAGGTCTTGTGATAGAAGAAGCGAACTGCTGAGCTTAATTTTGATGGATTTTCAGCAGTATGCTTATTCTAAGGGGCTTTTATTTTGCAGCTTCTTCACTTCCCATCATATTCCTGAATCTGCTAACACTGCCGGACCCTCTCAATCTGGATGGTGCAGATGGGTCTGAGTTGATCCCTGCTGCTTTTGGGTCATTTCCTATAGCCTAGTTACTCTACTGAAAAGAGTCTTATGTCTGTGCCTTATGAACACAGATATATCAATGTTTTAAAGTCCAAATTATTCCTTTGACTTCAGTGACAGTGCATTCTCTCTGACTATAATCTCACTTCTTGGGTGATTATAAATATAAAATATCAATTTGAAATTTTATTGGTTTAAGGAGGTCTGTTGACGCTAGGAAGATTACACACAGGAGGGGATAGGAGATCCCACACAGAATAGGAAGTTGATGTTGGAAACCACCTGAGGAATGTGGGGCTGAAACAAAGGCTGAGTCTCTTCAGTGGGGATGAGTCATGACGTCTTAGGTTTGTTGGTTCTTCTTGTGAAAGGAGGCTCTGAACGGGAATTGTTCATGCAACGGAAAGACACATCTTTGACTCCAAAAATGAATCAGTTGTTCTGTGTCCTGAGGGTACAGGGGCAATGAGGGACCTTATTATCACACGTAATTGGGTCTCATGAATGCTCAGTTGTATACCTGCTAGACCTTCAGGTTTGTTTGCTTCAGAAACACATTAGAGCATCTGAATGCAAGGAAGCATGAATTTTAACAGAGTTTATATTCTTATGCTTCAAGACAGTCATTTTAAATGCATGTGCTGTTGAAATTCACATCAAGGCTATATCCAGTTGTTTATCTGATGTACCTGTGAGTAGATTTGGACATTCTCCTGCTATTACCAGAAGGTGATGTATCTAGAGCATTTTGAACAGGCAGGAAACCAGTAGGTCTACAGCAACCTTCCTTTATAGAAACCAAGTCTCTTAGACTCACTCTCACTTGGATCATAGAGAATAAAACAGAAACTTAAAAAAAATCTATGTTCCATTGGGAGAAAAATGCCAGTGTTGATCAACAGCTCCTACTGGTCACACAATACAAGGCCTCAGGGATCATCGTTGTTCAGAATTCTGGATGAGCAAACAAGTGTGTGATTTCCTTTTGAGGTACAAGTTCCTGAACTTGGTGAAACTGACATGGAAAGTAGTTTAAGAAGGACATTAAATAGACATCATTATCACCAGCTCACTGTTGGTGGAGGAAAAAGAAATCTCTTTCTGAGTTCTCTTGTTTAATCTTTCTATTTTAATTACTAGTGTAAAGTACAAAAGAGAAATGATATTTGGTAAGGGGGCCTGAGTTATACCTTTAAGAATGAGAACTCTGGCTGCCATTTGTCTTTTACTGATTTCGAAACTTTGGTTATAAATGCAGTTTATGTACACAAATAAGTTTAGTTTTCATTTGCTTCTTTAAGCTACTTACAGTAAAAAATCATTTAATTAACAAATGCCATGTTCACGAAATTTTACCAAACCACCCTGTACATGTAAATTTTTATTTTATTTTTAATTGATATATAGTAATTGTACATGTTTATGGGGTACATAGTGATATTTCCATAGTATAATGTAAAGTGATCAGATTGGGGTAATTAGCATATCCATCATCTCAAACATTGATCATTTCTCTATGTTGGGGACATTCAATATTCTCCTTCGAACTATTAGAAATTATGTAATATAATCATTAAGTGCAGTCATCCTGCAATGCTATAAAACACTATAACTTATTCATCCTATCTAGCTGTAATTTTGTATCTTAACAAATCTCTCCCTCTCTCACCCTTTCCCCCACCCTTCCCAGCCTCTAGTATCCTCTGTTCTGCTTTTCACTTCTATAAGATCAACATTTTTTTTTTTAGCTTACACATGTGAGTGAGAATATGTAGTATTTTACTTTCTGTTCCTAGCTTATTTCACTTAGCATAATGACCTCCAGTTCCATCCATGGTGCTGTGAATGACATGATTTTATTCTTTTTTATTGCTGAATAGTATTCCATTGTGTACGTATACCACATTTCCTTCACCCGTTTGTCTGTTGTTGGGCACCTAGGGTAATTCCATATCTTGTCAATTGTGGATAGTGCTGCAGTAAACATGGGGGTGCAGACATGTCTTCAATACACTGATTTCCTTTCCTTTGAGTAAATGCCCAGTAGTGGGATTGCTGGATCATGTGGTAGTTCTATTTGTTTCAATGTGTGTATCCGTGTGTGTAGTTTTTTGAGGGACTCCCATACTATTCTCCATAATCGTTGTACTAGTTTACATTCCCACCCACAGTGTTTTACAGTTCCCTTTTCTCTGCATCCTCACCAGGGTTTGTTATTTTTTGACTTTTTGATAATAGCCAACCCAGCTGGGGTGAGATGATATGTCATTTTGGTTTTGATTTGCATTTCCCCAATGAATAGTGATGTTGAGAATTTTTTCATATATTTCTTGGCCATTTTTATGTCTTTTGAGACATGTCTGTTCAGATAATTTACATATTTTTTAATCGATTTTTTTTCTGTTGAGATGTTTGAGTTCCTTGTATGTTCTGGATATTAATCCCCTCTTGGATAAATAGCTTGTAACGATTTGTTTCCATTTTGTAAGTTATCTTTTCACTCTGTTGATTGTTTCCTTTGCTGTGCAGAAGCTTTTTGATATAACCCCATTTGTTTATTTTGGCTTTTGTTGCCTGTGCTTTTGAGGTCTTATTCATAGACTCTTTTCCCAGACCAGTGTCTGGAAGCATTTCCTTTATGTTTTCTTCTAGTAGTTTTATAGTTTCAGGTGTGGCTCAGCTGTTTCTCAGCATTTCGAAATCCTCCTGACATGACTGCAAATCAGTTCTGCTCTCCCTGACCATTTTCCCACCATTGCCTTTTTTCTTTACATGGTAATCATGTATTCTAAGTACAGTATATCTGTATAAGCCAATAAATGCCAATAAAACTGTGAAAAAAAAAGTTTCAGGTCTTACTTTTAGATCTTTGATCTATTTCGTACTTTTAAAATTCCCTTTGGAATATGTCACCATTTATATAAGAATTTTACATTGTATCCTTAGAATTTATATGGAATACTTAGTACAAATCTTTACTCTTTTACCTATCTATCTATCTATCAGTCAATCAATCAATCTATCTATCTGCCTGCTGAAAGATAATCCTTTTGGTGGGAAAGAGATTTACGGATAAAATTATTTTGATTAACTTTGCCTCATCATATTAATCTGAAAGAGTCTTATCGTCTTCTTATGAATTGGTGGAATGAAAGTAATTGTTTAATACAAATATGTTTAAATCAGCCATATAAATGAAAATATGCCTATAACCATATCCCTAAGTAGGTTTTCAATCTTTTAACCTTGAACGAAAAGCAAGCAATGATTGTTCTGTTTTTTTTTTTTTCTCAGATAACCTTTCTTTTGCCAATAACTTTCTAGTGCCCAAGTATTTGGCCACTTGTTTCTATTTAACATACAGATTGCTTTTGGGATTCCAAATAGTACTTTCAATTATACTATTTACTTAGTATATATTTTATTTTCATCCATTTCAAACTTTGGGGAAATGTACTTCTTAGCTTTATTTTAATCCTTTGGGAATATAGGCAATTATTTTAATCGACAAATTTGTTAACAATGATATTAAATTGACCACAGCCATCTTAATAATGTTCAATCTTTTTAGTTACTATTTTTTTTTTGTCAAGAATTGAATGGTTTGCCACTCATCGTACACATCATTACTATGTTTATTTTATTAATATTTGTTTCATAAGCAACATGGAGGCATGATTTTAACCTCAATTCCATAGTTCTCAAGTAGAAATAAGATTAGAAAAGTAGGTTGTGACAGATTTTGCCAACTATGTTGAGAATTTTGGACCTTTCAAAATAGGTAAGGGAGATCTCCTGAGTGACTATGAGTGGAAAAGCGTCAGCAGGAAGACCAGCTTTGTTAGAGTAGTCCGTGAATGACAAGTAAATTCTCAAGTAGGGCAGTGGTTATGTGATTGAAAACATGGGCAGAAGATAAAGGTTTGTGTGCAGGAAGAATTGATAAGACCTGATGCTGCTTTTGAGTTTGACAGTCCATGCTCTCATTCCCAGTTGACACGAAAGCATTTGTCCTTAGCATTCTAAGTTCTCCTTATCCCTTTTCAGCTACTTTATTATGCACTTTTATGATAATATGTGAAATTCAAAATATCATTTATTGTTTACTTTGTGCCACATTTCGACTTGATTTTTCAGACTACTTATTTTTACAATAAGCATTATCATGCTTCTGAAAAGTTGGCCAGAAATGAATCAAGGGAGAAGATGGAAGGGAAGAGACATTTTGAGCAGTTATCATAATCTAACCACTACCTTAGCTGCATTACTGGCGATATCTTCACCATCATCCTATGAGCAGTTTTTACATACATTTTGTGGATGAAAATACTGAGGCCTGCAGAGTTTTAAAACATGGCAAATGTCATGTAGCTGATGGGTTTTGAGAGCTACAATTCAAACATATGTCTTCCTAATGTCAAAACCATCAGTCTTTCTACTGCTTTACATTTCTTCCCTTACCTGTCTTCAGGTGAAGACCTTTAAATGCTCACTTTTAGGAACTCAGAAATGATAGTGATAGTGTGTGAAATTTATAAATATGGCAATAAAAATTGTTTGAATTTTCATTATCACTTTTATTTCCTAGTACAACCATAATGTGAAGGCTTTTATTATAACTGCTTATGGAAATGAATTTTATAGCAGCCATTAAATGTCACTTGTTTGTGCTCATTTCTACGTTTTCTGAAATTTGAAATTCTCATCTCATGAATCAATGAATTGAAATAACCACTAAGGGAGCTTTCATATGTAACCAGATAACAGATGGAAACAAAAATGGTAAGAGCAGGTTTTGCTTGAGTTGCTACATCTTCAAGAGTTAAGAATTGATACAAATCCTGAACTTTTGTTTTGCTTAAAGAGGGAATTCTTCCTTTCCTCGACTGGCCCCAGACCTGATTCACTGTGCTCAGAGTGTGAGTTGAGAGTCTGGTGGGGTCTTACCAACTAAAACCATTCAGTCAATGGCGATTAACTGGCTGAAACATAAAGCAGAGGCCACTGGTCTTTGCTGTTTGCCTTCATGCAGTTTTGTTAGCACATCCTTTATTTTTAACGTCATGGTTTTCAGAGAGTGAGCATTTCCACATCTGTATTTCTGGCACAAAAACTAGACTTTCCAGTTCACTGTATGTTTCAGTTTATCAATTTGAAAAGAGATGCAACATTTGGTCATTCAATTTGCAGTGTTAATTGAGTGCCTACTATGTACCAGGCTTTGTTTCTCTGACTGGAGAATTTATCAGTGAACAAAATAGACTCGAAGACCAAACTATCCCTGGAGCATAACATATAATTTATGTATTATGTTAGAAGGTGGTAAATGCCATAAAAAGTGCAGACATTGGTGAGCAGGAGAGCTGGAGAGTCAGCTGGTGGGCTAGCATTTTAAAGAGGGTGGTCACGATGAGGCTCACTGAGAATGTGACATTTGAGGAAGACTTGAATAAGGGAAGAGAGTGAGTTATTTGGAAGAAGAACAGACTTGACAGAGCAGCAGCCAATGCGGAGGCCCTGAGGCAAGAGAGTTCTTTATGGGTTTGAGACAGTAAGTCTCAAAGTGTGTTTCCTGAAATAGCAGCACCACATCACATGGGATTAGAAGTGCAAATTCCCAGATGCTATTCCAAGCCTATAGCACAAGCCTTCCAGGTGATCCTCATGCACTGAAATTTGAAAACCACTGATGTAGGAAATAGCAAGTGTGGCTGGAGCAAAGTGAAAAATGAGAGAAAAGTAGGAAATGAGGTCCCAGCAGTAATGAAGGAGGGGGCAGCTTGGTAGAGCCTTGTAGGCCTTGGTAAGGTCTTTACCTTTCACCCTGAGTGGAAAGATTGGCCACTGGAGGGTTTTGAGAGAGGAAGTATGTTTTAGTAGCATCATTGTGACTGCTGGGCTGGAAGTAGACCGGCGGGTAAGGCCGGGGGTAGGGAGACCTGTTTAGACCTCCTAATTTAGAGGGGAGGCGATGATGATAGTTTAAACCAGGGTGGTGATAGTGGAGGGAGTGAGAAATGATTAGATTCTGAATCTCATTTTGAGGTGATGATAGAACTTGCCAATGAATTTGTTGTTGAATATGAGGAAAAGAAAATGACCAAGCAGGGTTCAAAAGTTTTGACCAGAGCATCTGGAAGAATAGTGTTGCCATTTGCCAGGCTGTGGAAGGCTGAGGTGGAACAGGTTTCAAGGGAGGATCAGATGTTTTGTTTTGCTGATGGTGCTAAGTAGGAGATGTCTCTTAGATGTCCAAATGGAGATGTTGAAAGGAGGTATGATGATCTGAAGCTGAGATATAAACTTGGGAGTTATCAACACAGCAACAGAGTTTAAAACAAGATGTAATTCGTGGAGTAGTATAGGGATAAGTTTCTCGTAAGTATAAACTAAGTACCAGAAATGAATACTTGGAAGAGCCACTAAAGGGAAGAACTTGCGTAATGGTTAACAGTGACAGTTTGGGCTAGGTCTGGCCTCTCCTTTCCCTCCATGTTTGTGTGCACACTGGATCATAACAAAGGTAACTTGTGTAATTAATCATGTAATCAGTGAGTAGTCCATTATGTTTTATATGCTTTCATATGATTCATCACTGCATCACTTTAGATTTCTGGCTTTCTCAAAAGGGAGTAGAATCTATAAAACCTACTGTATGAGTCCATTCTCTCACTGCTATGAAGAAATACTCGACTGGGTAATTTATAAAGGAAAGAGGTTTAATTGACTCACAGTTCTGCATGGCTGGGGAGGCCTCAGGAAACTTACAATCACGGTGAGAGGTGAAGGAGAAGCAGGCACCTTCTTCACAGGTGGCAGGACAGAGTGAGTGCAAGCAGGGGAAGTGCCAGATGCTTAGAAAACCATCAGATCTTGTGAGAATTCACACACTGTTACGAGAACAGCATGGGGGAAACCTCCCGCATGACCCCATTACCTCTATCTGTTCCCACCCTTGATACATGGGGATTATGGGGGTTCCAGTTCAAGGTGAGATGTGAGTGGGGACACAGAGCCAAACCATATCACCTACTGAGTCATATCCAGAGTACCCAATTGAGCATATACATTTCTGAAGCTGATCTAGAGATTTGAGCTTGGTACCATACGTTCAGGTAGCTGCCGTGAGTCCAGTCGAGCTGTCAAACATGCTCTCCTGTGATTTTGCTGTTTGTCACCTGCACTTAACCCTAGTTTCCCCATATTTTACTTAAAATGAATTGTACATTATAAATGCAGTTAAATGTGGGTAAATTGTCAATGAACTCCATATCCAGGAAGCTCTTCAAGTAAACTCTCTTAATACGTAAGTTTCATTTTAAATTTGTAAATATCATTTATTTATTGTTCTTTCCATTTTAGATTCTTTAGCGTCACAGATAGAGTCTCTCATATAGCAAGTTGATATCTGTGTACAATTTGACTTGGTGCCAGAAGCATATTTCTCTTTTGTCTCACTGCCTTTGGGCTTCCTCTTCCTGTGCCTTGCTTGGTGTCACAAGTATTTCTCCTTCCCCCACCCTTGCCACCAGCTCCATCTTTTCTTTCCTTCTCTTCCTCTATCTCTCCCTCTCCAAGCTGCCAAGAGGAAGAAATGGCCAATAAGGATAATAGTCTTCCAAGGTTTCACTCTCCCAGCTGTCTACAAAGCTCCCTCAGAAAAGATGCAAAACTTTTCTGCTCTTGGAGACAACAGCAGGCCAAGAAGACTTTTCAATTTAAACGTGCTCACAGTTACAGCTCAAGTTGCTTGCCTAAGATTTTGGAGAGTAGTTTTTCACAGACTTGGATACTTTTTCAATTAGCAAGTTTGAAATAACCACATTTAAACAATAATGGAACTCTCTTAAGAAAGTAGACAGAAGTAAACCTATTTAATCAGAGATGTATATCTTTGTTTTCAAATATATGTCCCCTTCAAAAGAAGATTATATGTATAATGTTAAATATAATCACAGCAATCACTTGAAACTGATTTGACTTTAGAAAATAAATGGGTGATTAGAAGGATGCTGGTAGTATTTTTTGCCGGTTTCATGTTGCTTGGCACCTATTCTTCCTTCCTCTGTTACTTCTCCTTTACATTTTTTTAAAATTTTATTTTTAATTTTATTTTATGTTAGATAGAGTCTCACTCTTTCTTCCAGGCTGGAGTGCAGTGGTGTGATCTCGGCTCACTGCAACCTCTGCCTCCCTGGTTCAAGGGATTCTCCTGCTTCAGCTTCCCAAGCAGCTGGGACTACAGGCATGAGCCACCATGCCCAGCTAATTTTTTTGTATTTTAGTAGACAGGGTTTCACCATGTTGGCCAGGCTGCTCTCAAACTCCTGACCTCAAATGATTCGCCTGCCTCCACCTCCTAAAGTGCTGGGACTATAGGTATGCGCTGCCACGCCCAGCTATTTTTGTTTTTTGTATTTTAGTAGAGACGGGGTTTAACCATGTTGGCCAGGCTGGTCCCAAACTTTCAACTGCAAATAATCCGCCCGCCTCTGCCTCCCAAAGTGCTGGGATTACAGGTGTGAGCCACTGTGCCCAGCACTTCTCCTTTTTTGATGTCCATATTTCCTGCAGTTGATTATGATAAATACAGTACAGGAACTTGAAAGCAGCCATGTAGGTTAATGTCTTAAGGAATACTCAACAGGAGTTGTTAATTGAGGTAGAAAATTTATTTGTGCAAACTAATAGGAATTGGAGAAAGAAAGAACTCATCTGATGGAAGATGTAACTGCAAACAAAAGAAGAATGAAGGAACTAGAAGATAACTTGCTTTACCACCTGACAAGTACCCAGGGGTCCCTGGTAGAAGACGAGAGTCTCATTGTTGTGCTGAGTAACACAAAAAGGACAGCCGAGGAAGTGACACAGAAGCTAGAAATTTCTGCTGAGACAGAAGTTCAAATTAATTCAGCCCGGGAGGAATACAGACCTGGTGAGTTTGGTAATGAAAGACAAATGTCACGGGAAAATGAAATGAGAGAGGAACGAGAATTAGAGAAATGGAAGGATGTGAGGGAGTTATACAAATGATTATGCAAAGTGGAGGTGTTTTGTGGAATTTCTGTTGGGAAATACTCAGTAAAATGGAGGTCAAAAATTTTTATAATGGTATCCATTTTCTGAGTTCTTGTCATTCATGTTAGTAAATCCTTTAAGGTTCTCATGAACTTATTTTGATGTTAGAAAGTAAAGAAGGAGAATTTTAAAAAATCTGATGACTGCAAATTAGTGAAATCTGAGGAATTAGTGCCTAGTTGTTGTTTGGTAACACTATGTTGGTATTTTGTTTATAGTTTTTGTATTAGGAAGGTAGTTCTGTGGTCTCGTGGGAGATTTTTATCCTCAGCCACCAATTTGCAAATTGGCCTTGTAGAAGAAAAGCCTGCTAAATAATTCAGTTGGATTGGCTATCTTTTAGTATTTTATTATTCCTTTTAACAAATAATCAGCCAGACGTGGTGGCTCATGCCTGTAATCCAAGCACTTTGGGGGGCTGAGGTGGGCTGATCACCTGAGGTTAGGAGTTTGAGACAAGCCTGGCCAACATGGCGAGGTCATCCTGGATAATATGGCAAAACCCTGTCTCTACTGAAAATACAAAAAAAAAAAATTAGCCAGGCATGATGGTGGGCGCCTGTAATCCCAGCTACTCAAGGCTCCTGCACTTGAACCCGGGAGGCGGAGGTTGCAGTGAGCCGACATCGCGCCATTGCATCCTGGGGACGAGAACGAAACTCCGTATCAAAAATAATAATAATAATAATTAAACTGTCATTTACTGATAGGCAGAGGCATCATCTTTGCAATGGGTCGTTTTGCAGACTTGAAGCCCAGGTTAGGCGTGGCTTCTTGCTGGAACTTAAGGATGAGGTCCCTAATGGCTACCTCACTTGCTGGGTGTTAAACACACAACCTTTGAAATTTCTTTGGTTGTCTTTTCTACCTGCAGTAAAAATAGAAAAAATATTTTTATGAGGGGTCTAGAGATTCTAAAATGAGAAGTGCCATTTAATAAATACAAATAGCTGACTACTTACAAAATGTTGTAAATAAGAAATAAATATATTAATAAGTGAGTATCGCTGTGTATCCCATATCTGGTAGGCAGCCACTGATAAGATATAAAAATAAAAGTTGTTGTTTTCATTTAGAGTTTAGGCTGGTCTCTTTGCATGGGTCATTTATTTTCCTCTCTTGTAGCACATGCAACCTTGCTCTTTGTCTTCCAGTGGCTACACGGGGCAGCATCCTCTACTTCCTCATTACCGAGATGCGCTTGGTTAATGAAATGTATCAGACTTCACTTCGCCAGTTTCTGGGCTTATTTGACCTTTCCTTAGCCAGGTACGTCAGTACTCAGGAAGCTAAGCTGAATTCTATATCTGTGCACCAAAATAATGACATTACATTTATAGCTTTCTTCCCCTTTGTTAGTAATAGTCTTTTTCTTTTTTTAAATCTCAGATCAGTGTAATTACCAATGTGTTAACAAATCATTCTGGTTCACCATTTTATGCCCAGAGAAAACTCTGCCAACTATTTATCCATCGATTTGATTCCTTTGTCTTCGTGGGTTTCTGTTAAACAAGAAAATTCCCGAGATCTTGTTGTGAGTGATAATGCCCTGCAGGTGGAATTGATTTAGACAACATTCAGGATTCTGTTATGTTATTTCATGTTGAGAGTATGCTTGTTATTTTAGATTTAGGAGGCTTACTCTTGATGTGTAAAAATAAGTATTCTTCCTCCAAAGTTACTTATTTTCCATTAAAGACAGTTGTTTTTACAGACACTTGAAAAGGGCAGCGGGATACGCCTGATATAAATGTTCTCTTCACCAGGTCTGTCAAGAGCCCAATTACAAGCAAGAGGATTGCTAATATCATCGAGCACATGACCTACGAGGTTTATAAGTATGCTGCCCGAGGGCTGTACGAGGAGCACAAATTCCTGTTCACCTTGTTGCTTACCCTAAAGATTGACATCCAGAGGAACCGAATCAAGCATGAAGAGTTTCTCACTCTTATTAAAGGTCAATATAAGAATACAGACTATAGCACACAGGTGCAGATGGAGGAGTGATTGTGAAAACCCTTTGCAGTACATTTTTTGGTTATAACAATTTCCTTGCATTATGTAAGATTGCATTTAGATGAGGTATTTTATTTGTTCTTTTCTTGAGTGATAACTATCTATTGAGGACCTACTGTATACCTGGTCATGGAATAGGTATTTGGGGCATGTCAGTGAACAAAAACCCTTGAAAAGCATATATAGATTTAGGGAGGGTACAGAAAAAATAATAAAATAATAAATGAATTTTACAGTGAGTAGGAAGATGGTAAGTCCTATGGAAACAGAGCAGGATGAGAGGGGTGGGAAGTTACAGGGCATGTGAGGTGGGAGGAGCTTCAAGCTTTAAGTGGGGTATTCAATGGGATATTTAATGGGGTGGCATTCCTAAGAGATCCGTAGGTGGGCAAAGACCCGAAAGAGCAGGAGGTGCTGGTCATGACATTTAGGGGAAGAGGGTTGAAGCAGAAGGGATGGCATCAGGGCCTCTGGTAGAGTGAGGCTGGTGTGATGTAAATAAAGCAAAGTGACTAGGTGATGAGTGAAGTGGATGAGGACACTGTGCAGCTCATCCTGTGGATGATTTATTCTGCATCTACTGAAGCATTGCTCACAGCCAGGTCCCCTGAGCCATTCAAACGAAACAGCCCAGTGGAAGGCTGGAAAACATAAATTCACTATCACATTCTTGAATGTCTTGAAAAAAGTATTTGAAGTAACTGTGTGTCTTAGTTCTCAATGCTGTAAGAAATTACTATAGACTGGGTGGCTAATAAACAACCGACGTTTATTTTTCACAGTTCTAAAAGTTGGAAGTCCCAGATCAGGGTGCAGCACAGTGGGCTGTAGTGAGGAGCCTCTTCTGGGTTGTAGACAACTGTCTTCTCCTTGATTCTTCACATGCCGGGGGGGCAGAGAAGAGGAAGCAAACTCTCTAGTGACTATTATAAGGGCACTAAGCCCATTTCTAAGGGCTCTGCCATCATGACCTCATCTAATCATAATTATGTTTCAATGGCCTCACCTCCCAGGACCACCAGAACTGAGATACAGGGTTTCAACCTATGAGTTTTGGGGAGACAAAATATTCATCCCATAACTCTATGAAAATGATACCAGGGTCTAAATAGATTCATCTAGTATGCCTTTCTAAACCAATTCTTTAGAAACAAGACATAATTTTATCTAGCAGGAGATTTTCATGCTTAACATGGAGAGTAGATTTGTAGGGGAACTTGAAGATGACCCCTAGGGGAACAGTAGGGAAGGAATGCGGATGTGCACATGCTGTGCCCTGGTGGGGGTTATAGGTCCATAGTCTTACATATGCGAATGCATTTTCATATTCATATACATATGCGTGTGTGTGTGTATATACATATATCTTATAGTAGCAACAAAGACTCATCTGTTTAGATTTGAACTTAGAAATGGTTAAATTATGGACAATCTCTCTTTCATTGTCTGTAACTATTAAAGATTTACTGTTTAGCTATATATGAACTTTATTTTCCAAATTTCCTAAATCAGAATAATTGGCAGATGAGTATCTGGAGAGAAAGATGGGTAGATGTGAGAGTTGCCTTCTTTGGTGAACCCTTAATAGATTACTGATTTCTGGCCTCAGCGACTCTAGTCCCCAGTTTCTAGAGGTTTTCAGTGGATTGTTGTTCCTGTCATTCTCAACTCAGGCATGAAATGTATTTCCACACAGAAATAACTTCGAACAGAGTGTCCAGCTCTTGTTGAAATACTGTGAAGCACATCACAGTTCGTCTTGATGATAGCAAACGTAAGATTTAGAGTTAGGAAGTTAAGAGTTAAAGTATCTGTTGGCTTTGTCACTTTCTTGATGAGTGATCTTGAGAAGGTCATTTACCCTTTTCAATCTCCAGTTTCCTCATCTGTAATACAAGGATAGTAAAATCTACATAGCAGGATTATTGAGAGTTTACACAATTTATGTAAATCCTGATACATAGGATACGCTTAGCAAATGATGGGCATCTTTATATTATCTTCAGCACTTTAGTTATTTTGATTAGTCTGATGCTTGTATGGGTTGGACTGGTTGTCGTGGGTCTTTGGCTTTCAATAGCTGTTTGTAACACTGCTTTATGAAACAGTTTCAGAGGAGACTTTGGAGCAGGATTATGTTGCAAATCTGCCCTTCAATCGTTAGGTTGATGAGAGCTAACTGGTGATATAAACTCTCTCTGTAAGGACTTTAAAATCATTTAACATAATTTAAAATGTTATTTAGATAGTGTTATGGTGCAAATGTTTGTTTCCCACTAAAATTCATATGCTGAAAACCTAAACCCCAAGTTATGGCATGAGACGGAGGGATTTTTGGGAGGTGATTAGGTAGTAGGGGTAGAGTCATGATAAGGGATGGATGGTCTTGTAAGAGAGGCTCGCCCAGGCACGGTGGCTCAAGCCTGTAATCCCAGCACTTTGGGAGGCCAAGGCAGTCAGCTCACTTGAGGTCAGGAGTTCAAGACCAGCCTGGCCAACATGGTGAAACACCATCTGTACTAAAATACAAAAAAAAAAAATTAGCCAGGAGTGGTGGCTGACACCTATAGTCCCAGCTCCTCGGGAGGCTGAGTCAGGAGAATCATTTGAACCTGAGAGGCGGAGGTTGCAGTGAGCTGAAATCATGCCACTGCACTCCAGCCTGGGTGACAGAGCGAGACTTCCTCTCACGCACAAAAGAAAGGGCTCAAGAGAGACGCTAAATCCTCCACCACGTGAGAATTGCAGTGAGAATACGGTCTTCTATGAACCAGAAGTGAGCTCTCACCAGACACCAAATCACTGGTGCCTTGAACTTGGACTCCCCATCCTCCAGAACTGTGACAAATAAATTTCAGTTGTTTATAAGCAGACTGCCTCCTAGAATATGATATTCTGTTGTAGTGGCTGTTGAGCCCACTAGCTACAGCAGATTTCAATTTTTTTTTTTTTTTTTTCAAGACAGAGTCTTGCTCTGTCACCCAAGCTAGAGTGCAGTGGTGCAATCACAGCTCACTGTAACCTCAAACTCCTGGGCTTAGGTGATCCTCCTGAGTAACTAGGACTACAAGCTCATGCCAGTACATCCAGCTAACTTTTAAATTTTTTGTAGAGGTGAGGTCTCATTATGTTGCCCCAGCTGATCTCAAACTTCTGGTTTAAGCTATCCTCTTGCCTTTTCCACCCGAAGTCCTGGGATTACAGATGTGGGCCACTGTTCTTGACCTCAACAGTGTTTTGATGCTGGTCTTTTAGTCATTTCTAAGATGGGAAAGGCTCAGCCTAGATTATTCTCTAAGTCTGCCTTAGCTGTGACAATTTACGATTGTGTGGCATAGCTTGTATAAAACTTTCATTATAAGCGTGTATCATTTTCACAAAGTATTATGGTAAAAACCCAAACTTACTTTTTTTGTTTTCAAAGCAAGAGTTTGAGAAAATAAGGGAACAGCACAATTCTCAATCATCTGGACAACTATTTCAAATTATTCCTTTCTCAGCTGTTTATCCTTCAAGGGTCTATTTAATTTGTTACCACATTGTTCAGGAGTATGTCCTCTCCCCCAAGTTACAATCACTTTTTGTGCCTAACTGTGTACTTTGGGAGCGAGCAGGTTAGTCAAAACATAGTTACCCGCTAATAAACAATGAATAATACTCTGGCCTGTGAGGAACACTCTTTCCTTTTCGTGAATAGCCTTTCCCTAACCCTCTGGTGGGTGTGTTATTCTTTTCAGTTTGTTGGAAAATGGGCAGTTGCTTAGGTGCAACATTTTATTCAACACAATGCATTGTCTTTAGGTCTTTGCTCACTGGTGTTAAAACAATCTGTTTTCATTTTATGAAAATATTTACAATATTTTCATCAAATTGGCTTCAAGGCCATACTTACCTCATTGTAAATACATTATGATGGATTTGGCAAAAAATAACAATTTAGTAGTGTACAAGATGCCTGGATAAAATAGAGATTAGCTCAATGGATATCTTGAGTATTATCATTTGTTTATAACCCACTCTGCTCAAAGATTTTTAAAGTGGTCAAATGGATTGATTTTATCATTTTAAGAATAATGCGTAGGCTGGGCATGGTGGCTCATGCCTTTAATCCCAGTGCTTTGGGAGGGAGGCTGAGGTGGGCAAATCACCTGGGGTCAGGAGTTCGAGACCAGCCTGAAAAACATGGAGAAACCCTGTCTTTACTAAAAATACAAAATTAGCCAGACATGGTGGTGTGTACCTGTAATCCCAGTTACTTGGGAAGCTGAGGCAGGAGAATCACTTGAACCTGAGAGGCGGAGGTTGTGAGCCGAGATCACGCCATTGCACTCTAGCCTGGGCAACAAGAGTGAAACTCTATCTCAAAAAAAAAAAGAAAAGAGAAGAAAAGAAAAAAGACAGCACTTTGGGAGGCCAAGGTGGGCGGATCACGAGGTCAGGAGATCGATACCATCCTGGCTAACATGGTGAAACCCCGTCTCCACTAAAAATATGAAAAATTAGCCGGTCATGGTGCCGGGCACCTGTAGTCCCAGCTA
>NW_012116566.1:1485415-1513308 GCF_000951035.1 Colobus angolensis palliatus
GGGAGGCGGAGCTTGCAGTGAGCTGAGATTGCGCCACTGCACTCCAGCCTGGGTGACAGAACGAGACTCAGTCTCAAAAAAAAAAAAAAAAAAAAGAATAATGCATAGAGCATATTTTCCTTGATATTCTTCAATAGATGGTATTTATTAAACAGTATATTTTATCCTAGAGAAGACTTCCTAACTCTTTCTTAAAATATAATTGCTCACACATTCAATTGTTCTGAAGTGGGCAATAAAAACATTTTTAAGGTGTCATTTTTTTTACATTACTGTCAGAGTTTTGTGGGTTACATGAGCTTTGGTAAATCATCAGTGAAAAGATAAGGGTCAGTACCAAATGGAAATGTTTGTTGTAATTAACTTAGGGTATAACCACAGATGTAAGTGATACAACATGGAACCCTTGGGGTGTGTTCAAGGTAGATGTAAGTAATATACTGATTTATAGAAGAGAATCCTTCAAACACATCTAGTACTACTAACTTTTCTAGATTAATTATCTATTGAATATTAGCTTGTGCTAACATTGGGCAATTCTTAATATTGGCAATTGTTGCTCATTTAGTGACCCTCTGCCATGTCCTCTATCCTGTTTTGTGTGCTTTACACATATGCATCATGACACATGAATAACAATTAATTATTCTTATTTTACTTATTTGGAATTAGAGACCCAGACAAATGAAATGGTTTGTCTCACACATTGTCCAGGGAAGACCAAGACAGAATCCCGCATCTGCCTGGTTCCAAAGTTATGTTACTGGTGATTAAATGGGTTTTTCTAAAATTGTCTATTGATTTATTAAATGTTGCATGTTTTTCACTATGATTTATATTTCTGTGCTTAAAAAAGTAAAAGTAGTAAAATAATTGAAATTAAAATAGTTTAATACAAATTTTACTAAATAGATTGTTTTACAGTGAAGGAAGGAAAATCTGATAATTTAATGTTTACTTTTAAAGGAGGTGCCTCATTAGACCTTAAAGCTTGTCCTCCAAAACCATCGAAATGGATCCTGGACATGACGTGGCTGAATTTGGTGGAACTTAGCAAACTTAGACAGTTTTCAGATGTCCTTGACCAGGTAACTGTGCTTTGAATCAACTTAAGCTAATGTCATGTTGAGCAGCTTTCTGATTTATCACTAGATACAATATTTGTGGAAGAGAGATAGTTCTTAATATTGCACTCTTAATATGGTATTACATGTACTTGACCTTCCTCGAAGCTCACCTGCACTCTGATAAAGCATACTCCACTAATCATTGAGTCTTGCAGGAAGAAATGTGCCCAGGAACTTTAACTGGTGTAATCCTGGGCCATATGTTAGTATCACCAATCGGAGGTCCAGAAGTAGAAAAACTGATAGATCCAATTAGAATAAATAATTAGACTTAAAAAGGCGTTTCCTTCTTTCTAGAGGTTAAATGAAAAGACATATGAACAGCCTACCTCTAAATGCTAAATTTCCTTTCTTGCCTCTTGTTTCTCTCTCTCTTCTTCTTCTTCCCCTCCTACCCTTCTCATTATTTGACTTAGTTAGGCACCTGGGTATGAATCTCATGCAAGCACTTGGCCTCTTATCTTTAAAAGTTATCATCCTTTTAGAATCAGCCAGCTCCTGATGAACTCTGCATGTGCTGGAATCATGGAAGCTGGGTATAGAGAATTAAATTGGGACGAGCCAAGAAACAGGTTCTTGAAAATCAGGTGACCATAGAGAAATGAGATTGGCAGCAGGGTGGCTTTATTCAGCTATAAGTTGAAGGCTTTTTTTTGGCCAGGAAATGTCTTAAAGTTGGTTCTTGACTTCCCCAGTTTAAGTCGGCCAGTTGCTTATGTTCTGCTATACTTTTATGTTTTGGCTTATCACTGGTGATGTTTTTTATTACTACTGTGTATTTGGGGGTACAAACCATTCTTTTGAGTTATTCCCCTATAGAGTTACCCCCAGCGACCTTGCCCAGACCATTGATATTGAAGTTGCTACCTTCTGGAGATGATATCTTATGCATGAAACCCCTCAATATTAAGTAGTCTTTCATGATTGAAAGAAGTTACTATTTTTATTCTTACATGGTACTTTCTAAATATGAACCTGGAATGATTTCCCTTTGATTATATCCCAAGAAAGACATTTGAACTCATAATGAAAAGGAATATATCAGAGAATATAAGATGATATATATCTGTAGACATTATTTGTTTGTTTGGTGTTTCTGATCTGCTTACTATGTAATTCCTACCTCTCTCTGGTGTTTTAAGCTGCAGAGGATAATGTACTATGTCCTTTTACTCTTTCCCAGTTGCCTAAGGGTAGCAGGTGTCTGATCATTCATTTGATGATATTAACTGGCATATTTCCAATTACTCTAGATTAATAGAGTATTGATCAGAAAGCTGTTCATTCAATAATAAACATGTATTAAATGTCTTCTTTTGTGTCAGGAGTGGTCCTGGGAAATGAGGAAACATAAGTGAATGAGATTTGGTTCCTGACGTGAGAAGATTTTGTGGAGCAAATCAGACTTCGTTGAAATAATGAAAATGAGTTTCCATTGATTTTGTTGTATTCTTTACAAATTTGTTACCACAAAGGCAAAGAAGAAATTAAACATCCCAGGACTCTCCCTACTTTGAAATGTAGTTGTAGGCTGATGTTAATATAGACTGACTTTGGAGCAAATGACATTAGATTTTAGACAATCAAACTTTTTGGCACTGTAATATAAAATAAAAAAATAACCAAGGAATATAATTTACACATATCTGGAGAGGTCAGAGGTTTGATGAAACATATCTATGACCTGTTACTGAAAGATTTTTGGGTGGCATGACACATTTTTTATCCCATGGTATTTTCAGATATCGAGAAATGAGAAAATGTGGAAAATTTGGTTTGATAAGGAAAACCCAGAGGAGGAACCTCTTCCAAACGCCTATGGTAAATCTCTCGACTGCTTCAGACGTCTTCTCCTTATTAGATCCTGGTGTCCGGACAGAACCATTGCCCAGGTAAAAAGTCCATATTAAAGAGAAAAATGAGATAATATTTTTAAAGATATTTTTCTTTTAAATTAAACAAATATTTAAAATGTGAATTCCAGTGAGAATTTTCTTGTAGGCTTCTGTGATTTTCTAGCAATATGTGTGAAAAATGGAAAAGTAAACCACAAATAAATGTATTGAGACATACGTTTGGGCTAAGTGATTTAGTAACTTTTTCTGACCTAACTGCTACAATAGGAGTAAATGAGAAAACCATGATTCTAAGGTCGGCATATAGGTATAACATAAAGGTAATGCATTATTCTTTTATATCATTTTATATTCAATCAAAAATTATATGGCTGCTCCATTTTGCTGGTAGTAAAACAGTGTTTCTGAAAGCAGGAAGAATATAAAGGCGTTAGGGTGAAGAGACTGGGGGAAGGACAGTGTGCCCAAACCGTAGTCATTTCTCCAGAAGAATGTCACAGCTCTAGATGTCAGTAGGTTGTCTTACAACTGAATTTCACATATGGTTTAAATGTGAATCCTGCCTCCAGATGATTCATCTGTTTAAAGACCTTTAATTTGCTGACTTAGTATCATGGGACTTTACCCACTATAAGGACTTGTGTCTTGCCTTTATGATGAAAAGTTTAACTCTGATACTCAGCCCAGGTTGACTCCTTAAGGGTTTTTCCAAATAAGCTGTGGAGTAGCAATAGCCTTGGGTTTATAATAGAATGTAAGATATATTCTCCTTCATTCTCCAGAGGGAGTGTTAAAAACTTACGGAGTAACTACCTCCAAGTGCACTTAGGTACTGTGGAATCGTGAAAACAACCAAATTCAATGATTTATTGAGAAAAGAAAAATGAGTTTCACAATTCGGGGCACTGAGATCACCTTTCCTTTCAGTTTTTCTTCTCAGTTTCATTACTTTTATCCTGCCCAACTGAATTGTCAAATGGTTGCCTTACTTAAGGACAGTGTGGAAAGAAATGTTTGAGTAGTCTCTTTCTTACCTTTTTCCAGGAACTCTATTTGGTTCAATGCTGAGATTTAAGTAACTCTTTATTTGTAACTTTATCTTCATTCCAGCTTCTCTGATCCCTGGACTTACCACGGCCATGGCCTCGTACCTGTTCTCCTTACATTTCTTCTTCTGTACCCTAGTCCACCCAGCACATGCTAGAAGAAATGCAAAGATGGCGCTATTCATTGACTTTTCAAGTCCTGTGGTGTCTTCCCATGGCTCTTATAACACCCAAGTCCTAAACAAGGTTTAGAACGTCTGTTGGATAAATGTTCTCTCCTCTCAAGTTCTTACTCTCCTTTTAGAATCCTTTTGTGATTTTCAACCTGACAACTTTCTGGGAAGTTTATTAGAAGGTCTACAATGTAGATACATTCAATCCCATTCCCCATAGGCAGCATCAGGCTATATGCATTTCTTATTCTCTGCATTTTGGCTGAGTGTGACTGTCCACATCTGGGCATGCCTGATGGCAAAAATGCTGCACCGTCAGAGTGTGTCTCCTGAGCGGTACACATTTGTGTCTTAAGATCCTCAATAGGCCAGGCCTGGTGGCTCACACCTCTAATCCCAGCACTTTGGAAGGCTGAGACAGGTGGATCACGAGGTCAGGAGTTCAAGACCAGCCTGGCCAACATGGTGAAACCCTGTTTCTACTAAAAATACAGAAATTAGCCAGGCATGGTGGCAGCACTTGTAATTCCAGCTACGTGGGAGGCTGAGGCAGGAGAATCGCTTGAACTCGGAAAGTGGAGGCTGCAGTGAGCCGAGATCGTACCACTGCACCCAGCCTAGGTGTCAGGGTGAGACTCCATCTCAAAAAACAAATACTCAGCAAAGGGAGGTTGGCACAGGTGTGCAGGTTATTTGTTCATTTTCTCCCCATTCAAAGGCTGAATCTGTTGCATTGGGACCACATATTGGGATGAACAAGTTCTGCAGAGCTGTGTGAAGAGCAATGTATGAAAATGCAGCACTCCTCGGTGGTGTGTTGGCTGCCTTTAAAGGCTGGCAGGCTGTGCAGAAGTCCGGCTCGCCACACCTAAACTAACTCTTACGTCAGTTTTTATGGGTGTCCTCCTGTCCCTCGCCAGTGACTTGCTCTTTTCTGCTTCATGGTCTCTGCATATGTTTCTTCTGCATAGAATGCACAGGCTCTGACCCACTTAGCTGTCCTCTTTGCCTCAATAAATCCCATTCATTATCCAAGCAACAGCTTAACTGCTTCTTTCACAAGGGAGTCTTCTCTGATACATTTCTGCAAGATTAATCGGTTTCATACTTTCATGTCACCCTGCAAGTCATAAATCCTTCAAACTAGTTATTTTGCTATTACTTGCTCAATGTATGTGTCTCATCCTGGCATGTAGGTGGGAGTCAAACTTCATAAGGGCCAGACCATTTGTTCACTTCTCTAGTCTTAAAACCTGTTGTCCTGCCTGGGACAGAGGAGAGGGTCATGGGCCAAGGTTTATATCTGTTGCATGAGGTGAATCATCTAACATGATTTGTTAGTTTTTGCACTGCTATAAATAAATACCTGACACTGGGTAATTTTTAAAGAAAAGAGGTTTAATTGGCTCATGGTTCTGCAGGTTGTACAGGAAGCATGGGGCTGGCATCTGCTCAGCTTCTGGTGAGGCTTCAGGAAACTTTCAATCATGGCAGAAGGTGCAGGAGGAGCTGGCATGTCACATGGTGAGAGCCAGAGCAAGAGAGAGTGGGGAGATGCTGCACGCTTTTAAACAACCAGATCTGGGAAGAACTCACTATCATGAGTACAGCACCAAGCCATTCTGTGGGACTCATCTCTATGAGCCAAACACCCCCCACCAGGCCCCACCTCCATCCCTGGGGATTACAGTTCAACATGAGATTTGAAGGGGGCAAACATTCAAACTATATTATTCCTCCCATGGCCCCTCAAATCTCATGTCCTTCTCACATTGCAAAATTCAATCATCTCTTCCAAATCATCCCCCAAAGTCTTGTTACAGCATCAAGTCCAAAGTCCTAAGTCTCTCTGAGACTCATCTCCTCCCACCTATGAGCCTGTAAAATCAAAACAAATTATTTACTCCCAAGATACAATGGTAGTAAGGCATATTATCATTCCAGGAGGGAGAAATTGGCCAAAAGAAATGACTGGTAGGCCCTACGCAAGTCTGAAACACAGCAGGGCGGTCCTTAAATCTTGAATCTCCAAAATAATTTCCTTTGACTCCATGTCCTGCATCCAGGGCACACTGATGCAAGGGATGGGCTCCCAAGACTTTGGGAAGATGGGGAGACTGAGTGATGCCTGGAATTATTGTCCCACTGGCCCAGTGAGATAATGCAGGGTGTTGGGTTGAAGTTGAAGTAAAGAAGATGAAGAAATGTGCTCTTTCTAATGCACACATGTGTGGTTTCAGATCCATGCCTCCCGCAGTGGGGCCTTACCTGGGGTTGCTGAGCATCCTTGCATATTACATGTTTGCCCCATAGACTCATTACATCCCTTAGGCTTAGAGCCAATTTGAACCATGACTGTGACCCTATTTAAGAATATCCCTTCCCAGGAACTGGAATTATGACCAAAGGTCCTTTCTCCAGATATAAGTGGAGCAGCCTTCCCTGTTGTTATCTGTTCCAGAGGTTGGGAACCTAGGGCCTGCCAACAACATTTGGCCCACTGTCTGTTTATGTTCAGCTGGCTACTTAAGAATTATATTTTTAAATACCTGAAAAAAATCACCAGAAGACTAATATTTTGTGACAAGTGAAGACTGTATGACATTCACATTTCAGTGTCCCTAACATTTTATTGGAACGTAGCTGTGCTTTTTATTTGTGTACCTACGACTGCTTTTGTGCAACAATGGCAGAGTTGAGTTGCAATAGAGATGATTTGGCCACCAAAGTCTAAAATATTTACCATCTGGCCCCTCAGTATTCTAGCATGTTAGCTCATGGCTTGGATGATAGTACCCGAACTGGGTCAATGCTGAGTTATATGGCAGAATTGGCCATGTTGAGACCCTTGCTACCCTGGGGTAGAAAGTGCTTGAATCTTGATGAGTTGCACTATAGAGATGCTGCAGTGATGGCAGTACATGTGGCTGAGAAACCGCTGCAACTGGAATGCCTCGGTGTCTAGCCTTTGAAGTCCTTCCTGATCACAGGACTCCCTGTTTCGGTGACTGTGACTGAGTGTGTACATGGAGTAGACATTTGGGGAAGTCAAAGAACATGGCAGGCAAACTTACTAAACACCTGCCAGAGGCTGTAGAAAAATATGCAGGCTTTTATATACAAGGTAGAGGTTTAGATATTGGATCTGCCCAACCTAGAAAAAGTATTGAGAGGCATGAAAATAAATAGCGTCCTTGTGCCTCAAATTCAACTGTACTGAAATTCACCTCCTCAAAACCTCCCAGCCACTGAACTAATAAAGAGGAAGGTCGGAAGGTGTGAGCCTCGTTGTGGGTGACCCAGGTGCTGTTTGGTCATTTCATTGCCAGTGGCCTAGTCCTGTCAAAGAGGGCCTGACCACCATTTCTTGTTCCTTTGGGAAACCAGGTAGAAGTCTTTCCCCAAAGCCATCTAGAAATAGTTGCCAAGGCAGGAAATCCTGTGTATTGTACAAAGTTGGCATGCCTCTTAATCTGCCACTGGTATGGGGGAATGGACTCTATGAGGAGGATTATGACTTTAGAAGGAGAAGAGATCCACAGTAAAATGGCCCAGCTGTTTCTGAATTAACTGGTCTGAGTTAGGGAATGTGAACGCTCCTCTTTTTGTGTTTTGCACTCTCATGAGGAAGATGGACATTTCATGATGACCAAGTTTCAGACACCCTTTACCTGGTTATATTAATGATGAAGCTTGTGTGAGAAGTCTCCACACACCAGGTGGAATCAGAAAGTAGGACCAAGCCAATCGTTCAACAGTCTAGACTCATGTGGCCCCCATTTTACCTCTCTTACCAAGCTACGAGAGGACATAGTAAGCCAGGAGATTCCTCTGTGGTGGCCACTTCTCTTTCATTGTAACCCACAAAGAAGGCAAACACGAGTGGGAAACATCACACCAATTTGTAAGCTCAGATGCTTGGGGTACATTTTGAGGATGAATAGGGGATAGCAAGATATTGAAGATGAAGGATGAGCCCACATTACTGGCTAAAAATCAAACTCTGATGTTTTAAAGTCAAGGATGATGACTGAACCAGCTCTGGCTCCCCTTTGGTCCAGGTCTATCTGAAACCTGTCTGATTCAAGGGAAGCTCCATCTGAAGCTGTTTTGTGTTTCTATGGGAATTGGAGTCGGGAGGCTCACCTGCCCAGCCCTTGGGAGAGTTACAGGTCATGTTGCACCCATGCCTAAGTTATATAAAAATGATTTTTGTGGGGAATGCTGCTGGGGAGAGAAACTTGGGTTTTTTCCATCTAAGGTGGAAGAAGATCACACGAATAGGAGGAAAAATGTTTTTGAGGGAATTTAATTATTTAGAAGGCAGAGAATATAGACTAAGGGTCGTATTCACAATACCATTTGTTGAAAAATAAATTATAACTCTTTCACCTCATTTGAAAAAGGAATTTGTTGTTACCAGAATTTGTTTCTATGGTTGTAATAAAGTTGACAAAATCTGTGATATTTTGAGTATGGATTTTGTTCAAAACACAATTAATAGTAAAGGGATGAGCCAAATATGGGAAGGAACGACGACAATGATGAGGAGAGAGATTATGGATTAAATCTTTAAAAACTCATTCATTCATTCATTCATTCATTCATTCAACAAATATCCAGTACATTTCATGCAAGTAGTCACTCAGTAATTATCTATTTGATCAGTACCCATTACATTGCAGATATTGTGTTGCTTACTTTATTATTTACATGCATAAATATTTGCCTTCGAGCATCCTAAATAATAGTTTCCCAGTATTTTTATTTTCTGGTGTAGCAGGAAGCAACCAGTATATTGAAATGGGTTTCAGACCAGGAGTCATACAACTTTGGTTCTTTTGACTGTCTTGATTTTGTGCTGAGTAAGCAGCGCAGTCTTCCCACCTATAGAATGGAGATATAAACAAACAAATACGACAAAACTGTCTCTACCCTGTTTCCCTGACAGGGTTACTGTGGACGTCATTGAGGTCATTACAAAAATGAATTTTGGAAACTCTACTGCATTATCCACATGAAATAGTTGGAACGGCTTTTACTGACTTGTGTGCTGTTTTTGGCAGGCCCGCAAGTACATCGTGGACTCCATGGGAGAGAAATATGCCGAAGGTGTTATTCTAGACTTGGAGAAGACGTGGGAGGAATCTGATCCACGGACGCCACTCATCTGCCTCCTGTCTATGGGCTCAGACCCCACAGATTCCATCATTGCCTTGGGGAAGAGATTAAAAATAGAAACCCGTTACGTGTCCATGGGGCAGGGCCAGGAGGTCCATGCTCGGAAGCTCTTGCAGCAGACCATGGCGAACGTAAGGCTGAATGTCTACTTTTGTGCCATCCTGTTCATATTACAGATTATGGAATAGCAATGCAGAAGAAAAATTTAAATCATTAGGAGTTTATATGCGGCGTGCTGTTTACTAACCAGCATTTATTTTTTTAATTTAAACTAACATTAAAACTTTTGAGGCAATGTGGCAAATAAATCAACTACCCAAGGATAGCAAAGTGGATGGTATACTCAGTAAGTTGAAAACAAAACATTTAATGCAGAGAATGGCAATCCCAAAGAAATGGGATTCTGGGGGTGAAGATGGAACATCGGAGTTCTCACCTAAGAAGTTTGGATCACCTGGGTGTGATGCCTCACAACTGTAATCTCAGCACTTTGGGAGGCCGAGGCTAAGGATTGCTTGAGTCCAGGAGTTCAAGACCAGCCTCGATAATATAGACCCCATCTTTACAAAAAAAATTAACTGGACGTGGTGGCGTGTGCCTGTGGTCCCATCTACGTTGGAGGCTGAGGTGGGAGGATCATTTGATCTGGGAAGGTAGAGGCTGCAGTCACTGCAATCCAGCCTGGGTGACAGAATGAGACCCTTTCTCAAAAACCAAAACAAAGCAAAATACAAAAGAAGGAATCTCAGGGCAGGGTTCACTTCTATGCTGGATAAAAGAGAGAAACTGAAGTCTTTTTGTAGTTGCTGTGTTTTATATTGAATTTCCTTTTTATTTTGAATTGTGAATGGTATCAATTGAAATTTTCAAAGGGTAAAGGTTGGATAATTTATTCATCAGTACTGTAAATTTCTGAAGAAAATATAAGGGAAATGTGAAATCTCTAAATTAACAGTTTTACGTGTAACTGCTAAGACTTTAGATCTAATGCTTTTTTTTTTTTTTTGAAAGACAGCTCATGCTGCCCTAGTCAGTGATCTAAGATGGGTTATAGAAAAACACTTCAAGATTATGATCTGGATCTTGTAGATGATTTTAGCAAAAATATTTTATAGATTAGATATTGAGGAAATTATTGTTACATGACCCCCAATTTTGCCTGAGTTTCATTACACAAAGATCTTCCTATACTTATGGTATAATTCAGGCAAAAGATATGGCTTATTATTTTCTAAAGCTCTTGCTCTTTTTAGTGTGGTCAGATTCCCAGGGAAGGTTCTTCCACATTCTAAAGGGTGTATGCTCTGTTGCCAAGATTCTGAGAACTAGTGGGAGGCAGGAAGTCGCAGGTCTCAAAATTCAGCAGGCAATCATTCTTCCACCTGATTTCAGTGTAGTACCTATTCCCTCAATGTGCTGGTATCCTCCAATCTAGACCCTGTTTTGCCTTCTGTAGAAAATCAACTTCTCATTTTTCATTAAGGCAGGCAGAATTTGGGGAGTTATGTGGTATATATCAGGTTGCATCTCAGCTTTCTCTAAATGCTAGTTTAGGATTCAACTTTCTTGAACCTCTTTTAAATGTTGGTGATAATGTCTTCACTCTCTCTGTCACCGTCCTTAAGAGTTCATGCCTCTAAAAATTTTCTTCATTGTAGTTTTAATGGAATTTGGGGAGGGATCTGAGTTAAATGGATGTTTTCAATCAACCGTCTTTACTTGGAAGTCCTTTTATGTTTAACCTTGATGATATTCATGATTGCAAACACATAGTATTGGTACAATTGCATACTAGTGTATACTGGAACAAATGCATGGACTAAAAAAAATAGCTTGTCTCAATTAAACATTTTTGTTTTCTGAGATTTGACCTAGATTAATTTAAAGTGGTTTCTGTAGCCCAGGCTGGAGTGCAGTGGTGCTATCTCGACCTCGGCTCACTGCAAGCTCTGCCTCCCGGGTTCATGCCATTCTCCTGCCTCAGCCTTCTGAGTAGCTGGGACTACAGGTGCCTGCCACTGCGCCTGGCTAACTTTTTGTATTTTTAGTAGAGACGGGGTTTCACTGTGGTCTCGATCTCCTGACCTTGTGATCCGCCTGTCCTGGCCTCCCAAAGTACTGAGATTACAAGCGTGAGCCACCGCACCTGGCTTAAATTGTAATTACTTAATTTCTAAAGAATGTCGTAATTTCGAATTTGGGTGAAACACAAAACCACCTAACTTCCATTTACTGCCATTGACTTAGGGCGGATGGGCACTTCTGCAGAACTGCCATCTGGGACTTGATTTCATGGATGAGCTGATGGACATAATCATAGAAACTGAGCTTGTACATGATGCATTCCGCCTCTGGATGACCACCGAGGTTCATAAGCAGTTTCCCATTACACTCCTTCAGATGTCCATTAAATTTGCCAACGATCCTCCACAGGGCCTCCGGGCAGGACTGAAAAGAACATATGGTGGTGAGTCCAGAAATACTTCTGAGTCTATAGGAGTTTTCTGTACTTAAATTGCTTTCCTAAAAAAATTATAAAAGGAATAACTAGGATACAGTTATAGCAGATAGTACTACTTTTAACCTGATGGGGAGGTGATGGTCCTCTTTTGTGAATATGCCCCGGCAGTGTTAACGAATCAGAGTTCATGATTCCCACTATTTTCCTATTTTCTAGTTTCCTATTTTCCCAGTACTGCCCTATTTAAGCCCATGCTGTTCTCCAGCTAGACATAATTAACATCAAAAATGAACAATTTTGTCATTTATGGTCTCTATGCTCCATACCTAAAGTAGTACAGTAGTCTCTTCCCAGAGGAGAGTCTGAATTACGGTGATGCCTGCCTGCCTTTCATTAGGGCCATATGTCAGAAGGTAGCTAAGTTAAAAATCCAGTGGCAGCAAACTCAGGCCCACATGCCCCCATCATGACTGGGGCTGAGGTCACTCTCTTGGCCGCTGCCTCTTCTGCTTCATAGCTTTATGTATGGGATTTGCGGTCGTGAAAAGAACATGGAACTTTCAGTCGGAAATCCTGATTCTGGCCCTTGCTGTTGACAATTACTTTGTTCTCTTGGGTGCGAGTCACTCAATCTGAGTTTCAATTTTCTCGTATATAAAATAGGGACAAGAGAATCTCTCCAGGAGAATTGAAATAAATTGTAACTAAAATCGTGTATTTGATAACCATAATAAATATAATTATTGTATTTCAATCTGGAGAACCTGCAAAGAGATTTCCAGGGAGCTGCTAACAAGGCTGAAATTCCTGCCAATCTATAAGGCAATGTGGGGATAAAATAGAGGTGGAAGCATAATGGCAGTAAAAGAAAATAAATAAATCTAATTATATGTACAATATAGTATATGCATATGTATCAATCATTATTTGGAGCATGTACTCAGGTGCAAAGGGCTTCTATATATACTATCTTAATTAATATAAAATTAGTTGAAAGTATGTGCCCCAAGTATATGCTCAAAACAACAGTAATAATAATAGAGCAGTAGTTACAGTAATAGTGGCAGAATTTGTTTAACTGTCATTACCTTTCCATCTTGATTTTACCCTCATATGATCTTACTAGATTGGCAGGAACTTGACCCATGTTAGCAAGCTCCTCCTCTCCCCAAAGTCTCTTTGAAGATTTTTCAGAAAGAAATGGCCTCTGGACACCCAAAAGTTAAATTATTATTGTCACTTGAGTGTCATAAAAATAATCCAAAGTAAGTGAATTTTAACATCAGGGACTTACAAAAATGATTACTTATAAAAGTAGTAGAAAATACAGACATTTGAGAGATGACACATTTTTCACCCAACTGACTACAACAGGTGTGAGCCAAGACCTGCTGGACGTGACCTCCGGGTCCCAGTGGAAGGCCATGTTGTATGCAGTGGCTTTCCTGCACTCCACCGTCCAGGAGAGGCGCAAGTTCGGTGCCCTGGGGTGGAATATCCCCTATGAATTTAACCAGGCGGACTTTAATGCCACTGTGCAGTTCATCCAAAACCACTTGGATGACATGGATGTCAAAAAGGTACTGCTGTGCGTGCTGCCTCGTGCCCCTGGTGGCTGTGGGCTTGGGCCATCAAGGTCACAGGACTTCCGAGCTTTGGGGTAAATTATGTAAGAGAATTTGCTGTGCTTGCAAAGTCATCTTGAAGTCATAGCAATTTGGGTCACACTTGCCTCTTGATTTCAGGAAATAGTGGTCAAGTTTTGATGAGTATTTTATTTCTCAAAGGTAAGTTGACATTCCAAAGAAGACAGCCTCAAGGGGCCTGTTGTCAGGGGGTGTGGGTGGGGACGCTTGTTCTTCAAAAATCCTAAAAAATGAAAATGGGAGTCCAGATTAGTTTGAAGTGTGTGCTTTCTAAAGAACTGCCTCAATAAGCTCAAAAGCAAACACTATTTTCTATTTATATTGAAGTATGAAAACATACAAATGCATCAAGAAAGGCTATTTCAAATCGTGGACGTGAGCATTGAGTAACTACTCTTCTTTACCTTTTTACTTTTCTTTCTGCACTTTCTCTTTGCAGTACTGAGGAAGAATGCCTGACTGAATGAATGATGTTGAAAGTGAATACATGGGTGTGACTTGGCAGGGAAATAATAATGCAACAGTAGTCAGTTCTACATAATTATTCTATCAATTGTCCCAGGGCGTCTCCTGGACCACCATCCGCTACATGATAGGAGAGATTCAATATGGAGGCAGAGTCACTGACGACTATGATAAGAGATTGTTGAACACATTTGCTAAGGTTTGGTTCAGCGAAAATATGTTTGGACTAGATTTCAATTTTTACCAAGGATACAATATTCCAAGATGCAGCACAGTGGATAACTATCTTCAATATATCCAGGTTTGTCAACTTCAGAATTTTATGCATAGAGCAAATATCTGTAGCCATTTGAGTTTTGGGTATTAATTGTACTGTCTATGTTGCTTTTACCATAAATTTTAATGGTGATATATACTAATGCTTTTGCTGTGAAGGCTTTCTTTGTATTTTTATACTCAACGGATGATTAAAATGTTTATGTTTGTTCTGAGTGTGTGCTTGGGTGAATCGTGTTTCCATCCCCCTCTTTTTTAATGCCCTAGGGAGGAATTTTCTTTGAGGAAGATGATAGATTAGGGAGATTTAGAACTAGGAGACCTACACAAATCACCTGGAGTTCTCTGTCTGTGAAACTTCAGCTGCCACAGCAGTAGGGCAAAGGCAGCTTCTCAACCCAATTTGTCTGTTTTCCAATCCATTTGACTAATCCCATGACATCTGCTCCTTAATCCTGGCCTAATGGACAGGCTTAAGGATACGTCCAGGAAGCTGCTTTGTGTAAGAGCTTCCTCCAAGACAGAGTTTCTCAACCTTGGCACTATTGACATTCAGGGTTGGATCATTCTGTCGTAGGGGCCTGGCCTGTGCTGTTTAGCAGCATCCCTGGCCTCTGTCCACGGGATGCCAATAACAACCCCCTACCCAGTTGCAAGAACCAAAAATGCCTCCTGAAATGGCCAAATGTGCCCTGGAGGACAAAATTGTCCCTGGTTGAGAAGCACTGATGTAAGAAGGAATAGGTAGGTTTCTACAGGCAGTTTGGGAATACGTAGGGAAAAAATTCTGATTTTTAAGGTGACTGCGTCCTCTTTCTCTATACCTAAAATTCATTATATCATTATTTAGTCATCTCTTTGGTCTCTAAGATTTATCTCAGAGTAAACAAACTAAAACATAACAGCCCCAGAGAGCTAAATTTATCAGTATATTTTCATGTTTTTTTGATATATAAATGTAATAAGTTTATCATATATTACCACCTCTGCACTTTTATTAATTCAAATCAGCAGATATATCTGTCTTACTGTACTGCATGTATCTTTAAATCATCAGCACTGAATAGGAAAAGTGGCCATGAAGGTATAAATTTAGGGGTGCCTGTACATATATTTTTTATATACACCCCATCTCACAGTGCATTTGAGGTAGCTCATAAGAAGACATTATGCAAGAGGGAATAAAATGAGGGAGAGGAAGGGAGGGAAATATGAGTATGACAATAATTAAGTTAAGGATAAGATTCATACATAGAAATATGTGTCAAATTGTCAGTAAATTGTCCTTTTTTTCAAACAGTTGGGGGATCTTTTTGCCTGCTTCTCCTGCTTCTGCCTGTGTCCCACACGTCTCTGTCTCCGTTTTTTCTCTCTGACTCTGTTGCTTTCTCAGTTTATCTCTTTTCCTGGTCTCTGTCTTTTTACTTGGGAGAGTACAACTCCCACCTGCTGCCTTTATTTGGACCATGATTACTAAAGCTGTCATTTCCTGGTTTCTTCTAAACATAATAACCATTAGCTATACAACATTGATTTGGACAACTGGTTTGAATTCAATTAGACCGTCAGAAAGCAAAACACGAATCCACAACTCCCTTTCTGTCTCGCATGTTGTATAACAAGACAGTCTCTCTCTGATTCAATTTTATTTGAGGTGCAGATTGTAAAGAGCCGTGAGCCTAGTGTCTGTTTCTCAATGTTAATTGGTTTTTAAAGGAAACTTTTGATTATTTTCTGGGGAAATTATTGAGGTTTGTAACTTGACACCAATAAGACTTAAGTCAATGCATATCCTCGTAAAAGCATTTTTGTTTCCCAAGATAGTGAAATTTAGACGGTGCTTATGTTGGCAGTCTGTACTTATCTGAGGTGTTTGTTGTTCAGAGTTTGCCTGCCTACGACAGCCCTGAGGTGTTTGGGCTGCACCCCAATGCTGACATCACCTATCAGAGCAAGCTGGCCAAGGACGTGCTGGACACCATCCTAGGCATCCAACCCAAGGACAGCTCTGGCGGAGGGGATGAGACCCGGGAAGCGGTGGTGGCCCGGCTGGCTGATGATATGCTGCAGAAGCTGCCCCCAGACTATGTCCCCTTTGAAGTGAGTTGATGAAACTAACAAAATGTCAGCTGGGGTTGGATAGCTTTAGTTGGGAGAGTGAGGAAGAAGAAAGGAGGGTAAAAAATAATTTTCCTGAAATTAAAAAACATTCTTTTAAAAACCAGCTTCTTAAAGAACCAGATAAAGAAGTTTTTGCATCTGTGAATGTAATGTAATCTTTTCAATATATAAACCATAAGGAAACCTGTTGAGAATGTTAACAGTTATGATTGATTTACAAGTGTGTGCTGATGGGTTAGGACTGCTTTTCTGAACCTTCCCTGAGGTACTTTACATTGCATTTGTTCAAAAGAAAGCGAAGTATTATTAAAACACCCTATTACTAAAAAATACATTTTATGTAGTTTCATGTACACCTTAAAATTCAGGCCTTCTTTATTTCAGAGAGTCTACATTTATATCATTACTTCTGCAGCTTCTTCATCTCACAAGTTTTGGAAATTGATATTTTTAGTATTAAGCAGTTTCTAAGCAAATTTATGATGATGAAAGCTAATTTTTTGACATCTTTTTAAATTGAATTAATGTTTTTAAATTTTTTTCATGAATTATTGGGGTATAGGTGGTATTTGGGTACACGAGTACATTCTTTAGTGGTGATGTGTGAGATATTGGTGCACTCATCACCTGAGCAGTATACAATGCACCATATTTGTAATCTTTTATTCCTCGCCCCCCTCCCATTCTTCCCCCCAAGTCCCCAAAGTCCATTATATCATTCTTATGCCTTTGCATCCTCATAGCTTAGCTCCCACTTATCAGTGAGAACACATGATGTTCGGTTTTCCATTCCTGAGTTACTTCACTTAAGATAATAGTCCTCAATCTCATCCAGATCGCTACAAATGCTGTTAATTCATTCCTTTTAATGGCTGAGTAGTATTCCATCATACACACACACACACACACACACACACACATATATATGTGGTGTATATATGTACTGCAATTTCTTTATACATTCATTGATTGATGGGCATTTGGGTTGGTTCCATGATTGTGCAATTGTGAATTGTGCTGCTGTAAACATGCATGTGCAAGTATCTTTTTTGTAGAATGACTTCTTTTCCTCTGGGTGGATACCCAGTAGTGGGATTGCTGGATCAAATGGTAGTTTTACTTTTTAAAGGAATCTTCACAGTTTTCCATAGTGGCTGTACTAGTTTACATTCCCACCAGTGGCATAGAAGTGTTCCTTGATCACTGCATCCATGCCAACATCTACTGTTTTTTGATTTTTTGATTATAGCCATTCTTGCAGGAGTAAGGTGTTATCGCATTGTGGTTTTGATTTGCATTTCCCTGATCATTAGTGATGTTGAGCATTTTTTTCATATGTTTGTTGGCCACTTGTGTATCTTCTTTTGAGAATTGTCTATTCATATCCTTAGCCCACTTTTGGATGTGATTGTTTGTTTTTCTCTTACTGATTTGTTTGAGTTCTTTGTGATTCTGGATATTAGTTCTTTGTCAGATGTATAGATTGTGAAGATTTTTCTCCCACTCTGTGGGTTGTTTGCTCACTCTGCTGACTGTTCCTTTCACCATACAAACGCTCTTTAGTTCAATTAGGTCCCAACTATATATCTTTGTTGTTACTGCCTTTGCTTTTGAGTTCTTGGTCATGAAATCCTTGCCTAAGCTAATGTCTAGAAGGGTTTTTCCAATGTTATTGTCTAGAATTTTTATAGTTTCAGGTCTTAGATTTAAGTCCTTAATCCATCTTGAGTTGATTTTTGTATAAGGTGAGAGATGAGGGTCCAGTTTTATTCTTATATATGTGGCTAACCAGTTATTCCATCACCATTTTTAAAAAAGGGTGTCCTTTCCCCACTTTAGGTTTTTGTTTACTTTGTCAACGATCAGTTGGCTATAAGTATTTGGGTTTATTTCTGGGTTCTCTGTTCTATTCAATTGGTCTACGTGCCTACTTTTATACCGGTACCATGTTGTTTTGGAGACTATGGCCTTATAGTATAGTTTGAAATCAGGTAGTATGATGCCTCCTGATTTGTTCTTTGTGCTTAGTCTTGCTTTGGCTATGCAGGCTCTTTTTTGGTTCCATATGAATTTTAGAATTGTTGTTTCTCATTCTTTGAAGAATGATGGTGGTATTTTGATGGGGATTGAATTGAATTTGTAGATTGCTTTTGGCAGCGTGGTCATTTTCACAATATTGATTCTACCCATCCATGAGCACGGGATGTATTTCCATTTGTTTGTGTTGTCTGTGATTTCTTTCAGCAGTGTTTTGTAGTTTTCCTTGTAGAGGTCTTTTGACTTCTTGGTTAGGTATATTCCTAAGTATTCTATTTTTTTGCAGCTATTGTAAAAGGGGTTACGTTCTTGATTTGATTCTCCACTTGGTCACTGTTGGTAGAGAAGAGCTACTGATTTGTGTACATTAATCTTGTATCCAGAAACTTTGTTGAATTCTTTTATCAGTTCCAGGAGCTTTCTGGGGGAGTCTTTAGGGTTTTCAAGGTAAATGATCATATCATCAGCAAGCAGCAACAGTTTGACTTCCTCTTTACTGATTTGAATGCCCTTTATTTCTTTCTCTTGACTGATTGCTCTGGCTAGGACTTCCAGTACTATGTTCAAGAGGAGCAGTGAGAGTGGGCATCCTTGTCTTGTTCTGGTTCTCAGAGGAAATGCTTTCAACTTTTCCCCGTTCAATATTATGTTAGTTGTGGGTTTGTCATAGATGGCTTTTATTACATTGAGGTATGTCCCTTGTATGCTGATTTTTTTGAGAGTTTTAATCATAGAGAGATGCTGGATTTCATTGAGTGCTTTTTCTACATCTATTGGGATGATCATGTGATTTTTGTTTTTAATTCTGCTCATTTATTGACTTGTGTAGGTTAAACCGTTCCTGCATCCCTGGTATGAAAGCCACTTGATCATGGTGGATTATCTTTTTGATATGTTGTTGGATTCAGTTAGCTGGTATTTTGTTAAGGGTTTTGGCATCTATGTTCATCAAGGGTATCAGTCTTTAGTTTTCTTTTTTGGGTATGTCCTTTATTGATTTTGGTATTAAGGTGATGCAAGCTTCATAGAATGAATTAGGGAGGGTTTCTTCTTTCTCTATCTTGTAGAATAGTGTCAAAAGGATTGGTACCAATTCTTCTTTGAATATCTAGTAGAATTCTGCTATGAATCTTTCTGGTCTTGGACTTTTTTATGTTGGTAATTTTTAAATTACCATTTCAATCTCACTGCCTGTTATTGGTCTGTTCAGGGTTATCTAATTCTTCCTGATGAAAGCTAGAAGGGCTGTATTTTTCCAGGAATTTATCCATCTCTTCTAGGTTTTCTGGTTTATGTGTGTAGTAAACCAGAAAACCTGGTTTAGGTGTTCATAGTAGCCTTGAAAGATCTCTTGTATTTCAGTGGTGTCAGTTGCAATATTGCCTGTTTTGTTTCTTAGTGAGGTTATTTGGATTTTCTCTCTTCTTTTCTCGGCGAATCTTGCTAATAGTCTATCAATTTTATTTATCTTTTCAAATAACCAGCTTTTTCTTTCATTTACCTTTTGTATTGCTTTGTTTTGTTTCAATTTCATTTAGTTCTGCTCTGATCTTGGTTATTTCCTTTCTTCTGCTGGGTTTGAGTTTGGTTTCTTCTTGTTTCTCTAGTTCCTTGAGGTATGACATTAGAATGTCAATTTTTATCATATTACCAGAGTTGGTTTTCTGGTTCCTTCTTATTTGGGTAGGCGCTGTCAGAGGGAAGGTCTTAGACTGAAGGCTGTTGTTCAGATTCTTTCATCCCACAGGGAGTTCCCTTGATGTAGTAGTCTCCCCCTTTTCCTATGGATGTGGCTTCCTTTGAGCCGAGCTGCAGTGAATGTTGTCTCTCTTCTGGGTCTAGCCACCCAGCAAGGCTCTGGGTCGGTACTGGGGGTTGTCTGCCCAGAGTCTTGTGATGTGAACATTGTCTGTGGGTCTCACAGCTGTGGATAGCAGCATTTGTTCTGGTGGAGTTGGCGGTGGAGTGCAATGGACTCCGTGAGGGTTCTTAGCTTTGGTGGTTTAATGCTCTGTTTTTGAGTTGTTTGACCTCCTGCCGGGAGGTGGTGCTTTCCAGAGAGCATGAGCTGTGGTAGTATGAAGAGAAACCGTCAATGGCCGGGGCCCTAGAACTCCCAAGATTATATACCCTTTGTCTGCCACTACCAGGATGGGTAGGGAAGGACCACCAGGTGGGGGCAAGGCTAGGTGTGTCTAAGCTCAGCCTCTCATTGGGCTTGTCTTGCTGTGGCTGCTTTAGTTTCTTCAGTGGGGGTGTGTGTTCAAGAGAGGAGGCTCTCCCTTTCCCACTTCTGCAGTTGGGGCACTCACAGTATTTGGGGTGTCTCCTGGGTCCTGCAGGAGCAGTCTGCCTCCTTCACAGAGTCTGTGGGTCCTCTTGGGATTGCTGCTTTGTTCGTGCAGTCGATCCGGAGCTAATGTTCACGATGCAAGCCTCTGAACGCTGCTCTGTCCGTCAGCGTCAGAGCTGCAGTCTAGTCTTGCCTCTGTCCCCCAATTGTTTTCTTTTTTGACATCTCAATGAGTATTGTGGAAAGAGTTACCCTGATAGTATTTGTTTAAATCTTCAATTATCCTTTGAGTTACAAACAATTCAATTACATGTGCGCTCACAAAAATTTTAAAAAATATTTATAAAACAAATAAAATAAAAATATTTGATTAAACCTCTTATGGTAGCTGATTTTCTGTATAGTTTTAAGAGATGACCTGGACAATCAGTTGGTTCTTCTAGCACAGAACCACCCTATTTCTTTGTATTTGTCCCTTTTGTACCTCATTTCAAGAGGAGTCCTGTAGCATTTTGTGTCTTCTGTACCTCCACTGTTTTCTACTAAGCAGGCTACTAATTTTGGCTGCTAATACTACAGACTGAACTTAAGGACCTTTAGTTAAGGGGATAATGTCCCTGGAATAACCTCTGATCACTTACTTGGAGAAAAATCAATACTGTTGTCAGCTTTCATAAGCACTCTTCATTATAGGATTAGGAAAGGCGTCATTCATGTCTAACAGGGGTTGAAATATTTAGGAAGCGATAAAAATGTCTAAAAATAGAATGATAACTACATAAATAAACATAGTAAGTAGCAGGAGTTAGAAGAGTCTCTGTCCTTTTGCTGAATTTGTCAGTGCTACCTTAAGTTATAGCAACTCGGCCTAGCACTATATCTGATACATAGAAGACTCTGGATAAATACTTGTAGGATGATAATGAATGGATGTGGGGTGGATGGATGTTTTGATGAAAAAAACAGGAAGCTCTTAAAAGAGAATTCTAGTTTCTTGAGATAGCCAGCAGAATGGCTGTGTGTGTCTACATGTCTGCTTGTGTGTGTCCACATGTGGGTTTGAAAGAGCTCAGATTGGCAGAAAGGGAGTTTCCCAATAAGTGCATTTGCTCTTTAGCATGGTTGTGGTCATGCAGTTTACATTCTTCTGTGAATTCATGGCTGCCTGTGCCTTCCCACATGGCATGAAAATTCGGGCTGGTCATCTAACAGATACTTTTTTTCTGTTTTATTTTTTCTTTTTGCCATGCAATCAAATAGAAACTTTATGCAATCAAATAGAAACTTTATTTATGGAATAGTAAGAATTTGGACGTGTTCAGAGGCCCCAGGGCACAAGATCTGTAAAATCCTTAGTAGCTAATTGTTAACATGTGCTTTGAATGTCTCCATGGCAGGTAAAAGAGAGGCTGCAGAAGATGGGGCCATTCCAGCCTATGAACATTTTCCTCAGGCAGGAAATAGACAGGATGCAAAGGGTACTCAGCCTTGTCCGCATCACCCTCACTGAGCTGAAACTTGCTATTGATGGCACCATCATCATGAGTGAAAATCTGCGAGATGCGTTGGATTGCATGTTTGATGCTAGAATCCCTGCTTGGTGGAAAAAAGTATGTATAAGCCTGCTGTTATTCTGCCTGTTCACCTGTTGTTGTGAGGAGTTGTAATTGGCAAGTGGAAAGCATCGAAGGATAATTTACTCAACATGGCTCTTTTGTATAGGGACTAAGCCCCTTGCAACCCTGTATTTTTAGACCATAGGTAGGGAAGTAAGTTTTTTTTTTTTTTTAGCAAATCCCACGGATCAGGTTCTCTGCTAGGACATTTTACATGCATTATTTTACTTAAATTTTGTATTTTATTGCTCTTATTTTACAGATGAGAAACTCAAGGTTTGGACAGGTTAAGTCTTTTCTCAGATTACGCATCTAAGTAGCCAAAGAATCAGAATTCGAACCCAAGCCCCTGGACTCCAAAGCCCATGATGTTGGTTTCATAGAAGAAAACTTGCCCCCTACCCTCACCCTCACATCAAAAGTCACACCAAAAAGAAAAAAAAAGTTTCTGCTATATGCTGCTGAAAGGGGAGGAGTTCCCTTATTCCCCTCACAGGGCATGTGATGGGGTGTGGCTTGGTTTTCCATGCCCTGCTGCTCAAATCCCTAGTGGGAGCATGCAGAGGGGCAGGTCGTGGGGACTGTTTTGGCGCTCCAACCCCATGGCAGTGTCCAGGGTTGAGTGTTTACAGCTCCCGAACGGGCGTGTGTTACAGTGCGCTCTTTCAGTTTTGCCATCTGCAGGTGGCTCACGTTAATCAGCTCAGTTAGACCCTCTTCCTTATCGCAAGGACAGAGGGCTTTCTGTATCCTGGGTTCTTTCCCTAGTGTACTGGAAAAATTGGCTCATATGTGGGCTTAGAGGTTGGGTGCAAGGTTTTATTGAGTGGTGGACGTTGCTCTCAGCAAGGTGGAGGGGGAGCCAGAAAGGGGATGGAGTGGGAAGGTGGTCTTCCCCTGGATTGGACTACCCAGTGGCTGCACTCTTCTCTGACCGTGCCTGAGCAAATTCCACGTCATCCTGCTGTCAGTGGTGTTTGTTGGTCCTGCCAGTATCTGCTGGTATCTGTCGGTGTGCTCCTCTGCGCTTCTGCTCCTCTCGCTGTCCAGCCACTTGTGTGTGTGCCCACTGTGGTCTCTTGGGTTTATATGAGCACAGGGTGGGGGGCATGGTAGGCCAGAGTGGTCCTGGAAAATAAAACATTTGGGCATGAAAACAAGAGTGCCTGTACTCACTTAGGTCTGTGGGCACAAGCCTGAGGGTGGAACCTTCACCAGGGACCCTGGCCTTCTCTACCTAGCACTTCCCTGCCCCCCTCCAGTATCACTATATCTGTAAATATAGTATGTAGTATATATATATCAAACTCAGCAGGTAAGAATTTAACAGCATGCTCACTGGTTACTTGTTAGTAATTGTGCTAAAGACAGATACAGTTTTAAGGAATAATTTTTCACTTGGAAAAGTAAAATGAGTTCCTGAGTGTCTTTGTAAGTAGGAAAATAAGTGTATTTTAGTAGAAGACATTTGAAGGGATGGAGCCTAAATGGTATTCTTCTTTTTGTTCTGTATTTATGTGTGTGTGTGTGTGCGCGCGCACATGCGCACATGTGCAATGTGTATGCATATGCACACCCATGTTATGGGGAGATTTAAGTGAAGTTGCTAAGATTAATTATGGTGGAAAAATACATAGGAAAAGAGTAGGAGGTAGTGTCTTCTGTAACCTATTCCTTGGGAAAATCTGGATCTGCCCCATGGCTTCCTTTCCATCTGACTCCTGCCATTGTCTGGGGGCCTCCACACCCACAGCGTGAACCCAAGTAGGGCTGGCCTGACAGGTCATTCCCAATGTCCCTGCTCCCTAGATTTTCACTTCTGCTCTGCTTCCTCATTCGCTTGCCCTGCCACACCTAAAGGTTGGAAGGAGGCGGAAACTAGGACAGAAATGCAGGCATGGGAAAGTGACAGGATTCACCCCTTTGAGATCTCGAGTTATGAATGTGAATGAAACCAGCCTTCACCGGTGTGCATCGCCTCCAGCTGGCTTCAACTGCCAGGAGTAGGCCTGGGAAGGCGGATACTTGAGGAGCTTCCATGTTGTACACCCACCTGGAGAGTGCAGTGGCAGGTGTGCTGGAATTTTTTGGCTGCCATAACAAAGTACCACCGACTGGGTGGCTTAAGCCACAGAAATTTGTTTTCTTGCAATTCTGGAGGTGGCAAGTCCAAAATAGAACTGTTGACCAGCCATGCTCCCTTTCGAGTGTCTAGGGGAGTATCCTTCTTTGCTTCATTCTACCTTCTGGTGGCCCCAGGAGCTCCTTGACTTGTGGCAGTCCTAGTCCAATCTCTCTCTTTGTCTTCATATGACTTTCTTTGCCCTGAGTACATTCACAACATCTTCCCTCTCTGCATATCTGTCTCTGTGTCCAAATTTCCCCTTTTCATAAGGACAGCAACATACTGGAGTAGGGTCACCCTTATGCCCTTGTCCACAGAGTAGAGGAAATCATTTTCACTTGATTTCCTCTGTAAAGACCCTGTTCCCAAAAAAGATCATGTTGTTAGGTGCTGGGGGTTAGGACTTCAATGTATAGTTTGGGCGGGGACACAATTCAACCCATGGTGGGAGAGGTAGCTAGGTCGTGGAAGCCATTCTCAATGGGGAGATTATAATGACAGCAGGTGAAGACGAGAGGTGAGGAGATGGGACAAAAACTGTTAAAGACTTATTTTAAAATTTATTTTACTTGACAAAAATTATATACATTAATGGTGTGCTACATGTTGTTTTGAAAGATGTGTATCCTGTAGAATGGCTAAGCTAGGCTAATTAACATAGGCATTACCTCGCATACTTAATTAACATTTTCTTGTGGTTCAGACCTAAAAGCCACTCTCAGCAATTTTCAAGAATACAGTCCATTGCAGCTGGGTGCGGTGGCTCACACCTGTAATCCCAGCACTTTGGGAGGCCAAGGCGGGCGGATCACGAGGTCAGGAGATCGAGACCATCCTGGCTAACATGGTGAAACCCTGTCTCTACTAAAAAAATACAAAAAATTAGCTGGGTGTGGTGGCGTGCACCTGTAGTCCCAGCTACTCGGGAGGCTGAGGCAGGAGAATGGCATGAACCCAGGAGACAGAGCTTGCAGTGAGCCGAGATCATGCCACTGCACTCCAGCCTGGGTGACAGAGTGAGACTCTGTCTCAAAAAAAAAAAAAAAAGAAAAAGAAAAAATATGGTCTTTTGCTATAAACTGTGGTCACCTTGTTGTAAAATAGATCTTTTGAATGTACTTCTCCTATCTAACTGAAATTTTATACCCTTTGATCAACAACTTCCTATTCCCTCCCTCATCACCCCACCCTCTAGTCTCTGGTAACCACCATTCTACTCTCTATTTTTATGAGTTCAACTCTTTCAGGCTCCACATGTAAGTGAGATGATGCAGTATTTGCCTTTCTGTGCCTGGCTTATTTCACCTAGCATAATGGAGATGGGACAAAATGTATGGATGAGGTGAAAATCATGGAACCAGATACCATGCTTAGGTCAAGGGACTGTCCTTGAATAAGTGAACTGGAAGTGGAGGTTATGGTTGAAGAATGGAATGTGGAGTGGGGATGGTGCATGTTGGATTTCTTAAGGCTGCTAAATAGCTAGCTCTTTTCTCCGTCTGAATTCCAAAGCAATTAAATGGCAGAAAAGGAGTAGTGCAGATTAGGGAACATTTATTGATAAAGCTAATATTGAACAATGTGGCTTTTATCTGCTGGAAGGTGAGTTGTGGGGTTTCAAAACCAGAATTCGGAATTGGACAGACTTACCCACCAGCAGCACTACGCTAGACAGTTTCCTCTACAGAGACTTCCCTGTGAAGCTAGAGTGTGCAGGAGCAGAAGAGAGTGTGGGAGCAGAAGAGAGTGTGTGCTCCCTTTCCCCCTGCTACCTCCAGCAATAAAAGCAGAAGCAATAAAACAGAAGGGGCTGGCTGGCTGGACTTCCTAACTGTATCTCCCTCTTTCTACTGCTGCTATGGATTCTCCAACCTCCCACTGCCCTAGTGCTAAGCCACTGATCATACTTTAGGACCTGCTGTTATAGCTGCACCCTACTTCCTTATGTGCCTCACCAGCGGGGTGCATCCTTGGCTCCACACAGTTACTCTGGGACCCTCGTTATGGAGGCCTTGTCATCTGGGAGCTGTACCACCTGGAGCATGTGGCCGCTGAAGTCATCACAGCAGAGGGAAGGGAAATGGACAAGGCACCCCAGGTCTAGACTTTCTGGATTAGGAAGTGACCCATGCCACTTTCATTCACAGTCTGTGGATCAGAACTAGAGCCTTGGACCCAACCTAACTGCATCTGAGGCTGGGAAGTATAGGGGGCACATGGGACATCTGATGAGCAGAACCCATCTCTGAAACAGCCAGAAACCAGAAGAATTTCTTTACCTCCTGGGAGTGGGGAGAATGAGAGGGTCAAGGATCTTGGAGTGTTACAGACAAGGAGCTCTCTCCCCATTGAAGGAAATATAGGAGTGGGAAAAAAAACGCACCTCCCAACAGGCTAGTGTTTGGGGATGACAAAATTTAACATGAAAGTATGAGAGCAGAGGAATAAAATGGAACGGACATCAGGGTCATTAGAGAGCAGAGGGTCATGAGATAAGATAGTAGGATGTTAAACGCATCATTCACATGGGTGGCTGAAGTCACCTAGAATGATTAATCAAAGTAAATAAAGGCAGTATATGGGTTTTGAGTATGCACTTACTTGGCCAGAATACCCAGGTTCAAATCATGTCTCTTATGGGCTATCTAACTTGGGGTATGCTAGTTGCCTTGTGCCTCAGTTTCCTTAACTGTAAAAGGGAAATAATAGCATTATATAATTCCTAGCATTATTGTGAGAATTACATGAGTTGATATGTGTGAAGTGCTTAGAACAGCACCTGGCATGTGGTCAGTGATATGTAAGTGCCTGTGATTATTAATACCTAAAATGCACCACCGCCACCACCATCACCACCACAACCACCATCACCACTGTGACCATCACCACCACTGTCACCACCACAGCCACCATTACTGCCTCCACCACCATCACCACTGTGACCATCACCACCACTGTTACCACCAATTACTGCCTCTGCCATCACCACCATCACCACCACCATCACCACCACCTCCACCACCAACACAATCATCATCATCATCCTCATGATTATTTGGGGGGTTGAGTAGAAGAGTAAACCAGGAGCCAAACTCCTTCATGAATAAGAGGAAGTGACCAGTAGGTGATAGAAGCAAGTAGGGGTAAGGATAGTATGTCTGGATGGCATGAGACTCAAAAGAAGAGAATGATGTAGCGTGATGACCTGGCAACAACAGTCAGAAATGACAAGGTCGTCTCCTCTTCCCCTGGTCCTGAGGGTTGTTGAATATGAGGAAAGCAGTAGCCTACATTTGGAGAAGGCTGTGAAGGAAGCAGTCTGTCCCGGGTTGAGGGTGTGGGGTGGGGGGCAGACTTCAGTTAAGAGAAGGGGGGCCAGGCGCGGTGGCTCAAGCCTGTAATCCCAGCACTTTGGGAGGCCGAGACGGGCGGATCACGAGGTCAGGAGATCGAGACCATCCTGGCTAACA
>NW_012116566.1:1513466-1529689 GCF_000951035.1 Colobus angolensis palliatus
AAAAAAAAAAAAAAAAAAGAGAAGGGATGGAGAGGGTGTTCCAGAATGAGGTGGAGGATCTAGAAGAGTTTTCTGATCATGGCACTAAAGATGCTGAAGGTAGAGTGGAAAGGCTTGGGAGGGGGGCTTGCCTCTTGTTATTGCCAAGAACAGAGGGGGATTGCGTCAGGTTGGGGCTGCACAGAGAGGGCAGCATACAGACATGAGGTGGGTGGGTGGGAGGATAGAGGGTTGGCCTCTGTAGATTACTTGGCTAAATGGCAAGGCGGTAGGACTTGTTTAGTGCCGAGCCTCAGGTATGTCATCCAGAGCTTCAGCAGATTATGAGCAGTGAGTTCTCTAGGCAGCATATAGTGAGTAGGACTGCTTTTTATTGTCTTCTCCATATTATTTGATGACACCACCCCCCATCCCTCTCATCACATAGCTTAGAGACTCAGAATCAGCTTTGACCAGACCCGTTTATTTCCTTCTCATCTTTAATAAATCCATTGCCCATGCCAGAGAGTTTTCTATCTGAATTGCCTCTTCTCATTGCCAAGGACAGAGGGAGACTCTTCCAGATCACTGGCCATTGTGAGTTCCTTCCCTACCAAACCGGATCATCCACCTCGGTAGGACCTGGGAGGCTCTGGAACAGGAATCCCTGTCAGGGGGCACTCTCGTTAGCAGCTCCCTCTGCCCTCAGACCGAACGTAGTATAAAATACACATCTCTTTTAGTTAACAGACCTATAATGATAGCAGACAATGAGTGATTTAATTCTTAAATTATGATCATTTTGTTCAGGTTTTTATTCTTCTCAGCTTATTATCAGACTGTGGAATCTCAATAACTCTTGAAAATAGGCAAATTAGTTCTTAAGGTGTTTGAAATTCAAGTGTTATACCCAGGTTGATTACTACATTTATTCATACATAAAATATTGCAATTACAGTAAAATGTTATAATCTATGATTTGAAGATACCTTCCACTGCTGCTGCTCATGGCATTAATGACATATCCATGCCAGTTGTCATAATGGAAGCCCCACAGGTGAATTCAGGGAGAAAGTCAGAAGCAATAAATGCAAATAATTTGTGGATGAAAAAGAGTCTTGGGTTTCCATTTTTTGCTCCTTCAAGAGAGGAAACAAAAATGTATTCTAAAGAGACAAACATTCTGGAAAAGAACTGTTGTTTTCCCCATTACAATTAAGTGTAGCAAGTCTTCTACAACTTATTATCCATGGGATCTATTTTGCAGTGTTGATTTATCTTGATAAGGCCATGAGCATATTTATGTAAATAAGAATCCTTTTTCGTATGTTACAGATTGAAATTGTAACCTAAGGAAAAATGATGAAAGTCTTGAAATTTAATCCAATAAATTGTTTTGATTCCTTTACAGCAGAATCAGTGATGAATATATTGGTACGTGGAAGGTGATTGGATTGACATTAGATATCTTGAACAGTCCTGTGAATTGATCTGATGTTCATGTGATGACTAGTATATTCTGTCATCTCTTAGTAGCATTACTATTATTAAGGAGAAAGAATAATTTGAAACACTTATGCCAGAATCCAGGAAAAATTCATGACTTAGGGACTTTTTTCATTATAAAAGTGAAATTGATATTTCATCATTTTTTTTAGCGAACATAGCTGGTTTACACTGCAGTATTAAACTTATATCAATTAATTGTTTAAATGTCTTCACTGCAGGCTTCTTGGGTTTCAAGTACACTGGGTTTCTGGTTTACTGAACTTATAGAAAGAAATGGCCAGTTTACCTCGTGGGTTTTCAATGGCCGACCTCACTGCTTTTGGATGACAGGCTTTTTTAACCCCCAGGGATTTTTAACTGCAATGCGACAGGTAAGAGCTCTGATTCGCACCTGTTGTGTTATTATAATTTTCCTCCACAGGGTTTTCTTTCATTATAGTTTTAAAGACTATAATAAGACAGAGAATGACTGTCTCTTTTTGGTACTAGCAGTTACATTGTCATGAACATAAATCCCAGCCACTTGTTCTCAGGCTGCTAGCTCGACTTTCAAAATATTTATTTCTTATTTTTGTATTTGATTTGATTTTGTATTTCTTTTTAAAGTGGACATAGCTAAATTAGGATGTGTTTTTTTTTTTTTTTTTTTTTAATGAGAGAATCTTGCTAATTCTTTACGCACTATTGTACTTCCTTTGAATTAGAGTGATTTGGAGCCAAGCTTTCATTATTGTTGTGCTCTTTCTATTAAGACAAACCTCTAACTGCTCCATTCATCTTTTGCTGCCCTGAATAGGAAATAACTCGGGCCAACAAAGGCTGGGCTCTGGACAATATGGTGCTTTGCAATGAAGTCACCAAGTGGATGAAGGATGACATTTCTGCCCCTCCCACAGAGGGTGTCTATGTCTATGGCTTATATCTTGAAGGTGCTGGCTGGGACAAGAGGAACATGAAACTCATTGAATCAAAGCCAAAAGTGCTCTTTGAGTTGATGCCTGTCATAAGGATTTATGCAGAAAACAACAGTAAGTTGTCTTGTACCTTCAGTAAGTGTTCGCATTGTTCATTTGGATGACATTATCAATACAGGAGTTCATTATTTTTGTCATCATGTGGTAGAGATTTTACTCTTATCAACTAGCTTTACATTCACACCCATGTTTAATGGGGACTCACTGACCTCTAGGCACTTTCTTGAGTATATTGAGGAGGCAATAGTTCTAGATAGTACCTGCTTATCTAATAAAGCAGATTAATATGTGTGGATACTCAGGAAATATTAGCTGACAAGATAAGAAAGAAATGTTTGTCATGGTTAATAAGCATGGGGAAGGAGAGTGAGATAACACGGGATGAAGTGGGCAGGGGCTGAGTCTCAGGAGCATTTGGGCCTGGACTACGCTTTGAAGAATGGATTCAATGTGGTGGGGTGAGCTGTGGTAAGGAGGCTTTCTAGATGAGACTGCACAGGGCTCAGTTGGAGGCTGTGGTTCTACCAGCTTGGAGGTTTGAACCAGATAGTGAAGTCTAGATTGAATTCAGAGGCATTTGGCGTAATCCTATAGCTAATGGTAAAATACTGGGTTCTTATTTCAGTCTTTGAATGTAATAATAATTCTGTGAAGTACACACGTGATTCTACTTTAACAAAATTATCAAAGCTGTACTTGACAAGTCTAAAAATGCCTAAACTATTTTCCGTTGTTGGATTAATGTTTTCTGGAGGCTCTTTTTTTGGTCACCTTTCACTCAGCTAACATCTCTATAGCGGTAACCACATTTCAGCACATGAGGGAATTCCCTGTTCATTTTAGAAGCATAAACCATAAACTCTAGCCATGGTAGTAGATACCAAGGAAGTACTGATTTTACAATAGAAGCACAAAAGATTCTAACAAGTAAAGGGATAAAATAATTAATGAACTATAAGTATTTATTTATTTATTTATTTGAGACAGTCTCGCTCTGTCACCCAGGCTGGAGTACAGTGGCACAATCTCAGATCACTGCACTCTCCAACTCCTGAGTTCAAGCGATTCTCCAGCCTCAGCCTCCTCAGCGCCCAGCCCCAAGTATTTATTTTTTAAGGAAACATTTGCTGGATGTCTAATAGTTACCAGTCATAACCTTAGGTGCAAGGGATACAAAGATCATTATGAATCAGATCCAGCCCCCGGAGACTCACAGTCTGGTGAAGGAGACCCATAGTAAGTAAGTAATGAAAATACAAATTGATACATGTTACAGAAGAGATGCTCAGAAAGAAAACATAGAGATGTCTAGGAGTTTAGGGGTGATTGCTTTTGAGATGTGCTTTGGAGGACAAGAATGATAGTTATGGGGAGTTAGACTTTTCGTGGCAGAGGGAAATAGCATTAGCTCGCTTGGTCATTCAATGACTGCTTACTGACCATCTGCCAAGCACTTCCCCAGCGCTGGGATGGCAGCGCTGAGAAAAGACCAAACAGGCTTCCCATTCTTGTGGAGCTGAGTTGCAAACAGGGGTGATAGCCATAAAAGAAACAATATAGTCGGGCCTTGTTACTCACAGATTTGTATTTGTGAATTTGCCCACCTGCTAAAATTTCTCTGTAGCCCCTGATTCAATACTCATGACACTTTTATAGTCATTCCCATGGTCATTCACAAGCATGTGCAAAGCAGCAAACAACTGAAGTTGCCAGACATACATATTCCTAGCTAGGGCCAAACAAGGTGAGGCTGTGCCTTCTTGTTCCAGCTTTCATATTACAACTAAGTGTCCTGTTTGTGGTCTCTTTAGTACCATGTTTTTCAATTTTTTTTTTTGGTACTTTTTCCTATTTAAAATGGCCCCCAAGTGTAGTGTTTAAGTCTGCTGTTTCTGAGCACAAAAAGACTGTGCCTTATGGAGAAAATACATGTGTTGGACAAACTTCCTTCAGGCATTAGTCATAGTGCTGTTGCCCTCCAATGCAATCGTAATAAATCAACAATATATATTAACAAGATATCCTTAAACAGAAACACACATAAAGCAAGATTATGTATTGACTGCTTGATGGAAATTGTTGTGACCAGAGGCTTGCAGGAAACTAACCCTGTGTTTCCCCTAGGAGCAATGGCTTGGCATTTGTTAATTCAGTATTCTTGGTGACTTTATAGGACATAACTACTGTGAATAATGACAGTTGACTAGAAATGAACATACTGATTTCAGATACTTCTTGTTTCTCGGCACAAAAACACACGCGTGGTGTCTTAGTCCATTTTCTGTTGCTAGAACAAAATACTACAGACTGGGCATGTGATAGACAATAGAAGTTTATTTTGCTCCTGGTCCTGGAGGCAGGGAAGTCCAAAGGCATGATGCCAGCATCTGGTGAGAGTCATTCCACGGTCACAAACGGAAGGTAGAAGTAAGCATGTGAGACAGAGAGGGGCACCGGGGCTGGACTTGGTTTATAGCAACCCACTCTTGCAATAACTATCTCACTGGCATGATAATGACATTCATTCATTCATAAGGGATTCACTGTTTTGACTCAGTCACCTTTTATCAGACTCTACCTCCAAATATTGTTGTACCAGTGGTTAAGTTTTCAACACATGAAATTTTAGGGGACAAATGCAAGCCATACACATGGTTTGAGTGTAAGATAATTTAGGAGTTCTGTTAGGAATATTGAGCTGAGATCCAAGTGACAGAAAGGGGCTATGCTAACATCCTGGAGCAGAGGGAAGAGTGGAAAGTCATGAGGTGGTAATGGATGTGCTGGGTTTGGTGAAGAGTTTAGTTCTGAGATTTAGAAGACAGACCCGGTCCAGGTTAGCTGGATGTCAGCAGTGTGTAGGTGGATAACAAGGCTTCTACATGGAGGAGGTTCTTCAGGTAGAGATGGAAATGGGGGAGTCGGAAGAGAGAACTGATATTTATGGAGAATGTTTAAAGGTGGATTTCACACCATGTCTCATTTAGTATTTTCAAAAGTTTGCTAAAGAAATGATTTTTGCTTTGAGAACAACAAGCTAGAGAGATTGTGATTTGTTGAAGGGAATAAGGATTACCTTGGGAGGGGACCAGCGTTTAAAACGTGAAGGAAGAAGAGCCTGTGAAGGGGAGAGTTGAGCATCAGATTCGGAACATGAAGGTTCTCAGCACGCTGCTTGGCACATGGTGTAGTTCAATATTTATTAGTTAAATCAAAAAAGGTAAATGTGTCTACCTGGGCTTAGGCAAGCATACTGCCTATGGCTTTGTATTTTACTGGTTCTTAGGGTAGTGTGACATCTTGGGACAGTAATTATTTTATAGAAATAATAATCAAGTGTTCCTTTAGCCAAAAATAGTATTTTAGAAAAATTGCTTTATCATATCATTGCATCTAGTCAACATGTTGTAAAAACATCTCCCTTATAAAATGAAATGAAAACCTTTTTCCAGTTGAGTTACATGTTACTGTTTTTTCTTGTGACTAAACTATAAAAATCCATGGCAATTTGACACTGAACATCTCAGTATGGTAGTAATAAAGTAATAATTTTATAATACTGGCAATTCTTTATGATTTAAGAACAGATTTTTATAGAAGAACTATATCCACCCTGCTGCGTGTTAGCCAGTGGTGATGCTCATTAGCAGCAGGTAAGGGAGAAAATAAAATAAGCAAAGGAAAAGGGGCTAATTTCAAAGTATTAAAAGAAAACTTGAGCTCTTTATTCCTTTTCTGATTTCAGTAAGAGCTGGTGGAAACTTGGTTTGTTGTTAAAATAGCTTTGTTGTTGAAGAGGTGTTTCTTTAGTAATGGAAAACTAACATTCTGTTACCCTTTTCGTGTGATACATTTCATTTTTACTCAATTTTGATAATTGAGCAGGGCTCTGATTGACTTAAAGAGGTGTGCAGCATCATTAAAGACCAAAGTGCAGCATTTAAAAATTGGAATTCTTATAGTTAACCATTTTTGCATTAATATGAAGGAAATTTCTCAATTTAAATAATCATTAAAAGGTAGATATAGGACTGGTTTATTTGTTTTCTACAAGAAGAAATCTAGATATTTATTTTAACTCTAAAAATTGAGTGATACACCCTCAAACTTTAAAAGGAAATCATGTTTCTTGCTAGAAAATCACGGAAAAGTCATTCAAATAGTACTCAATTCACCAAGAGAGTAAAGCCACATGCACACCGTCTAGATTCTCCATTCTCAAAGGAAGCTGAAAAGGACAGACAGAAGAAAGATATGTGTCTTCACAGATTTATTATATGAGCAGATTGATGATTCTCAGCGAACTGCAGAACTCTAGCTGATGTGGTGGAAAACTGTGATTGGAACATTTGTGAGGGATGAGGCAAGCCTTCTGTGTACCTCTGATCACCAAGTAGGTGCAAGAGAGGTCTCAAGGGTTATTTCCTGCTAAGGAAAAAAATGTATCTAAGAACGCCATCTGACCCATTTTGACGTGAGACTGTGCAGATCTGGGACTGGGGTGGGGAGAGCCATATGTGGTGACCAGGAGGAGAGACCTCCTGGCTCCTGAGCCCACAGGGTTTAATTGGCTGTCAGCTTGTAAACCTGGAAGTCTGTTAAAGTCATGGGAAACATGAGTCTGGGAAGTTGCTTTAGTGAAAAGGTCCATGCGTAAGTAGATGCGTGTGTGTGTATGTGCGTGTGCCTGTGTATGTATGTGTGTGGAGACAGAAAGATGAAGAAGTGTCAAATAACATCTCTATCTTAGGCACCTTCCACATTCCAGGCATTATACTATACCAGGCACATACATGTGTTAACTTATTTAATCTTTACAACAACTCTGTCAAATTTATCGTCCTCATTTTGCAGATGGAGAAATTAAGGTTTGGAGACCCTGGGTAATTTGTCCATGATTCCTGGCTACTGACAGGGAAAGCTGGTATCAGAATCACATTTGTTTGTCGTGAGGTATATGCAAACCTCTGGGAATTCCCATGGTTAGTCTTCCACTTGAGATTCTGTGTTTATGTGTCCTCTTAGCGCCTGGGACGAAACTTGAAAATAAAGGCTAAACTCAAAATGAGGACAGCTCCCTTGAATATTGAAGTCCTGAGTTAATTTTTCTCAGGTACCTGTTAAGGTAGACTGTAGGTAGTGGGAGGGCACAGGGAGAGCCCTCTGTGGGTGGTGCTCTCCCTCCCCATACCTCCCTCCGTCATGCTGCAGGCTGAAAAGTGCTTATGCCCCTGTTCACCGGTAGAGGACTATGAGCCGGGGGCCAGGATATTCGAGTGGTTCTCCTGGCTTTTATCATCCTAGTCATTAGTCATGTGGCTTTGGAGGCCTATCTAAAATATGCCACAAATTGAACTCAGGTATCTAGTTCTGTCCATTTCATTTTCATGTCTTCTGCAAAGACAGAGGTATACATGCATAGTGCATCCCAAGTATTGCAGAGATGAAGTGGAGAGGCCACGGATCCATTCTGACTAGGTTTCATTCTCAGTTATTACTACAGCTTTCTAATCTTGGACAACTCGCCTCCTTCTGTTCCAGTTTTTGAATCCGTAAAGTGATTAAATAGTAGTACCCATCACACAGGATTGCTGAGAGAATTAAACTCACAATGTTATTAGGAAAAATATGTATTAAATACTTCCTATGTACTGACAATGTACTGACAATGAACATAGGATGCACTTAATACATATTGTTTCAATTGTTATTCTTACTAACATGCTTAACTCAAATGCTTTTTAAAGGAGTGAAAGAAATAGTGTATATTGAGAGTGAACTGTCCAGTAATTTAAATGTTATTAGCAAAAGGGTGGTTAAATAAAAGAATGACTTAACGATTCTATAGAGACTCTCTATGTAATGGTTATTTTGGATGTTGGAAGCAATATATGGATGCATACTCACATGTAGATGAAAAATGCAAGATAGATAGGGAAGTTAAACAGTCAGAAAATGAAATTCCCCCAAGGTGTTTTATTGAAACCTTTAAGATCCTAAAGGGTATAGCTTGCCAGTTTGCACAACCTCTCCTCTCTCCTCCTTCTGGAGCCCCAAGGTTTTAAACATATTTAGTTGATTTGTTCTACCTACCTCACATGCTTATTTTTGTCTTCAAAGTTGTTTGTCTAAACAGGGGGATGGTTTCGAATCATCTGCTTATGTAGTTGTTTAGCATCTGTCAGCGTTTTCACTCTGAAATTATATCTTCAGTGGCTTCTAATCCTGCCACAGAAGTTTGCTGCACGCTGTGACTTGGCATGAGCACCTTCAGCTCTGAAGCAATTAAAAATAAATAGAATTGGATAAATATTTCAGAAAATTATTTTTACCTGCTTATTGAAGAGAATGCTATTTTTTTCCTCCATTTTTCTTTTGGGATTAAAATCCAAGTAGTCAAATACTTCTCAAGTTGTAATTATTGTAATTATCATGAGATTCAGATGTAAGGCACCAAAACCTTACTTCAAGTTTATAAAATGATTGTTAATCAAATTTGCAGCAAGAAGAAGAATGAGTTATATATTTGTTACATGTTTAAAGATCCTAGGATTAAAGGATTTAACTATATCAGTGAGTATAGTTAGTGTTAACCGCATTGCATGATTTGTTGTCATTCATTTACTTGTTCAGAATTTTTCATATATATTTGCCTAATTATTATTACTAGTGATATACACATAGAAATTGGAAAAATTACACTGAGACTTAAAAATTAGGTATCACATTGTTTTAGGTTGTTTCTAATGATTAATTTCATGAGATAAAGGAAACACAGAGTTTTAAAATACTGTAAAATATCTTCATTGTTTTAGAAGAAGGTTTCTCAGTCTTGGTACTATTGACATTTTTGGTCTGGATGACTTTGTTTTGGTGGGCGCTGTCCTGTGCATTATAGGATATTAGCAGCATCCCTGACCTCTATTCACGAAGATGTTAGTAGCAAGCCCACAGCTGTGTTAACCAAAAATGTCTTCAGATATTGGCAAATGTCCCCCATAGGTAGAATCATCCCTGGTTAAGAATCACTGCCTTAGAATTATTTACTTTATATTGAAACTTAGGTATCATATTATTATATTCAAATGTTTCACTTCTTCTAATACAATTAATTAAATTTATAGTGGATATGTGAAAACACAGGGCACAGCAGGTTAAAAGGTCTATTGGATCAAATAATGAGACTTTAGCTTCTGATAGTGCCTTGCTTTTATAATTTTCTGGAAAAGGCAAATTTTTGAGCATGTCAGTTTTGAGGAATAAGTTCAATAACTCTGATATGTTTCAGTGCCCATGTTTGTAACATTAATTCACAAAAGCAGAGCATCCTCTTAGTTAAATGTCGTTTCACTTCAGTAGTTAAGTGAAGGTTTTTTAAAAAATATAATATTGACTTTCCAGAAGAGTACGGGGATGCGTGTAGACCCACTCTTGTCCTCGAAAAATGCATAATCTGGAAGAGACTGTAAAATAACACACTACTTCCTGCGATGCATGTTAGGAGATGTGCAGGTAAACTCCTGTGGACAGACTGGCTTTCAGAAGACACTAATGAGGCTTAAACTCCCAGGCTGCTCGCAGGCAGAAGCCCCTTCCAAAGCCGACTTTTTTATTTGTAAATTTCACTCATTTTTTTTTTTTAAAGAGGGCCTTCATGAATTGTGTGAGTTTAAGTACCCACAGCCCTGGGCCTGTCTGTGAGTATGGGGTTTCCAAGGCTGGAAAGAAAGGGAGCCTGTGGGTGGAGATGGATGTGTTAGAAAGGATCTCTGAAGGATGGACACACATAGATTGCCTTTCATTGCAGTGTCATTTTGGAAACTGCATCTATTCTTCTACTCCGGAAAGGTAGATTGAGTCTCAGAGAGGTGAATTGGTCCATTACTCTCTGCTTCCCAGCAATTTTATTTCTCTACATTTAGAGAGAATTCACAATACCTGATTTAGCTGGGGGGTGGGGAAGCACCCTCTGTCCTGGGATTTAAGATGTGACATAAACTATGGCCTGCAGGGTTGAAGATTTTGAAATAATAAAGTAATGCCCACCGGTGCTGGATGCCTGATTAAAACTGACTTGTGTGCGCTCAAGGTTTGGTGGGGAGATGAAGGAGAACAGGTGGAGGGGGATGTTGAGTTGACAGGTGCAAAGGAGAGAGAGGAAGCATGTAGACTGAGTTACTGTCCATGGTTTGGGGCAGGGGGCCAGCAGAGGCCACCAGACGCTGTCTGGGTGTCTTGCCACAGCTACTGGCACCCTGTGGGAGCATCTGCATCACATCCAGGAATTGCCTGGCCTCAGAAAGAATGTCCCTCATTCTGCCAAACCCATCTGTCTTTGAAATGACCTACAGAATGCAGAAGCATGGCTCTGCACTCCCCCTGGGCACTTAAGTGGGAAATTCACCAAGTTCTTTTCTTTTACGAATTTTTTGTAGCTTTACGAGATCCTCGGTTTTACTCCTGTCCCATCTATAAGAAGCCGGTTCGAACGGACCTGAACTACATTGCCGCTGTGGACCTCAGGACGGCCCAGACCCCTGAACACTGGGTGCTCCGTGGGGTTGCCCTTCTCTGTGATGTCAAGTAACATGTCGTGAGTGTTCCCACCCAATGCTTTGGAAAATGCAAGATCTAAATTATTGTAACCTTTGTTTCTGTATGACTGCTGGACAGTGTACGTCAGGTCGTTTATGCAATTAATGAGCTGCATAGGTTTTCCCCACTCCTTAATTGGGTGCTTATATTTTACCTGTTTCATCATTAGTGACCAATGTCTGAGTTTGTTGAAAATGCTATTTAGTGATAAAAAGGTAAACTTACAACTTCCTCATGAAGTGTGGCCCTCAAATCCACACTAGTGCATTTTCTTCTTTCTTTGCTGTGAAGACCGACTAGGGTAAGCACACAGTATTTCTCTGGAAGGAAGTATTATTCTTCTGTTAATACGGCCTGGTAACAGCCAAGTTCTTGAAGGTAACAGGGCAAGTTTGTGCTGATTTTGCTTCTATTGCCTTTCGTATTTAGGTCAAGCTAAGAGACTTATTTTCAGGGTTTCAAGCAGCCAATTAAAAATACCTTTTAAAAAATAGAAGGAAATAGAAGAATGGGTTAAGAATGTAAATAGACAATTTATGTAAGCATAAAGAATAAATGTAGAGCAATGTTTAAGCCTACTTATAATTAATAATGAGATACTAATTGATAACTCTTATAATAAAAATTAAAGCTACAAGTAAATCATAGCATGCTCTCAGTAAATATCCACTCACAAATTGCTAGAGCAGTGTAAATCAACCCAACCTTTTTTGTAAAATGGTTAAATATAGTAAGAGCCATAAAAATATACACACTTGGATCTTTATTTTCTCTGTATCCAGGAAACAATTGAAAAGACTGAAAATAGTCTATATAAAATTACATGTAATAACAAAAAATGGAAATGTCATAAAAATTCAATAATCAGGTTATGCTTAAGGAAATTAGGAGGTATTAGGCAACCATAAAAATAATTTTGAAGATTCCATAATATGAAAATGGTAGACTCAGACTGTTAAGTGAAAGATTTAGTTCACAAAATATTGAGTACACTGTGATTATAACAGTGAAATATATTTGCATGTGGACAGAGATTAGATGGCAAGATAGAAAAATAAGAACAGATGTGATAGCAAGAGTTATAGTTGGCTTGAAAAAAATGTGATGATTAGGAGAAAAAATAAAGAAAGGATAGAAATCTTAGACAGTGTGTAGGGATGTCCTATGGACTTTTATTAATTAGGAAACATTATCAAATGAATTTTTCACATATATATTTTTTAAACTTCTGGTTACAGGTTATTAATAACTCTTCATCTAACCCACTGACTAGAAAATTTAGTCAATATTAAATTAGAATTGTGGTTTACAAACTTTTGGTTAGCTCTGGATCTGTATAACTGCATTTTTTTGGATAAACAGTTTTTGGGAGGTGGATACCAGGAGACAAGTGTGGGCCCCTCTCGCTGGGCTTCATTCTATGGACCAGGATCATTATTTCATGCTCATGATGATGAGAGTTAAGCCTGAGTGGCTCCTGTGACTCCCCCCGTCGTAGATGATACTGTTTTCATGTGAGTTCTTTCTTTTGGTGTGGATTAATGTATCAGTTAATTTGTGTGAACTGTGGTGAAACAATCATTTCATCCTGAAAAGCAAGTAATGAAAATGTGGACATCATGGAATTAATAAAATGTTTTTACTAAATGCCTCATTCATAATTGTTGTTTATCAGAAAGGGGGGTAATTGACACTAAGTATCTAGAAATAAGCTTTCAAAAGTGGATTTTTTATCAAATAATTTGAAAATGTGTCATTCATATGATTTTGTGATACACATCTGTTAGTATGCTTGCATGAGTCTTGGAGACCCAAAGTAGAAAAAGACCATGAAAACAACTAAGAATTTTTACGAACTAATTCAACATGGCTGGCCTCTGAAGCAGTGATGAGTCAATGAGGCGCCTTTCTGCATAGCTGCCCACTCCTACCCGGGCTCCTCCCACCAAAAGGTGCTAGGTATTCCACAGTCAGGTAGGCAAGGGAGAACCGATTGAATGAATCTCTCCTGCAATGGAGAGGCTTCCTGATGGTCTTAGACATGGAGAAAAAAAACCGCCAGGGGCTTGGTACCATTGCAGAGTCATGCAACAGTTTTTTTCAATTGTCCCAATATTGATTTACTAAAAAATATTTATTTTGCACCTCCTGTGAAGACTCTCTGCTGAACTGGTGATGCAATGGTGAAAAAAAACAAAAAACAAAAAACAGAAAACAAAAACAAAAACAGGCACAGTGCCTAATCTCATAGAGTTCACCTGAGAGGAATAAATGCAGAATATAGCAATTATTCAGGTACATATACAGTTGTATTAGTCCGTTTTCACACTGTTATAAATAACTACCTGAGACTGGTTAATTTATAAACAGAAGAGGTTTAAAATTGACTCACAGTTTCGTATAGCTGGGGAGGCGTCAGGAAACTTATAATCATGGTGGAAGATGAAGAGGAACCATGCACATCTTCACAATGGTGGAGCAGGAGAAAGAGAACATGAAGGGAACAGCCACACACTTTTAAACCTTCACATCTTGTGGGAACTCACTATCATGAGAACCGCACATGGGAAACTGCCCCCACGATTCAATAACCTCCCACCAGGTTCCTCCCCTGACATGTGGGGATTACAATTCAAGAAGAGATTTGGGTGGGGACACAGAGCCAAACCATATTGTTCCATCCCAGCCCCTCCCAAACTCATGCCCTTCTTACATTTTAAAACACAATCATGCCTTCCCAACAGTCCCTAAAAGTCTTAACTCATTCCAGCATTAACCCAAAAGTCCAAGTCCAAAGTCTCATCTGAGACAAGATAAAACCTTTCCACCTATGAGCCTGTAAAATCAAAAGCACCAAATGGGAAAATTGACCAAAACAAAGGGGCTACAGGCCCCATACAAGTCTAAAACCCAAGAGGGTAATCGTTAAACCTTAAAGTTTCAAAGTGATCTCCTTTGGCTCCATGTCTCACATCAGGGCACTTTGATGCAAGAAGTGGCCTCCCAAGGTCTTGGGCAGCTCTGCCTCTGAGGCTCCATAGGGTACAGCCCCTGTGGCTGCTTTCAAGGGCTGGCATTGATTGCCTGCAGCTTTTCCAGGTGCACAGTGCAAGCTGTCAGTGGATCTACCATTCTGGGGGCCACAGGATGGTGGCGCATTTCTCATGGCTCCACTAGGCAGGGCTCTACAGGGGACTCTGTGTGGGGACTCTAATTCCGTATTTCCCCTCTGCGCTGCCTTATTAGAGGTTCTCCATGAGGATTCTGCTACTGCAGCAGACTTCTGCCTGGACATCCAGGCATTTCCATACATCCTCTGAAATCTAGGTGGAGGTTCAGAAAACTCAAGTCTTGTTTTCTGCATACCTGTAGGCCCAACACCATGTGAAATCTGCCAAGGCTTGGGGCTTGTACCCTGTGAAGCTATGTCCCGAGCTGTACCTTGGCCTCTTTTAGCCATGGCTAGAGCTGGAGCAACTGGGATGCAGGGTGTCACGTCCCAAGGCTGCACAGAACAGTGGGGCCCTGGGCCCAGCCCATGAAACAATTTTTCCCTCCTAGGCCTCTGGACCTGTGATGAGAGGGGCTGCCATGAAGATCTACGAAATGCCCTAGAGACATTTTCCCCGTTGCCTTGGCTATTAATATTCAGCATCTCTTATGCAACTTTCTGCAGGCAGTTTGAATTTGTCCCCAGAAAATACATTTTTTCTTCCACCACTTGGTCAGGCTGCAAATATTCAAACTTTTATGCTCTGCTTCCTCTTTAAACGTAAGTTTTAATTTCAAACCATCTCTTTGTGAATGCATATGGCCATACGCTGTTAAGAGCACCCAGGTCACATCTTAAATGCTTTGCTGCTTAGAAGTTTCTTCTACCAGATACCCTAAATCATCTCTTTCAAATTCAAAGTTCCACAGATCTCTAGGGCAGGGGCAAAATGCTGTTAGTCTGTTTGCTAAAGCATATCAAGAGTGACCTTTTCTCCAGTTCCCAATAAGTTCATCTCCATCTGAGAGCATGTCAGCCTGGACTTCATTGTCCCTATCAGCATCAGCATTTTGGTCAAAACTATTTAACATGTTTCTAGGAAGTTCCAAAGTTTCCCACCTCTTCCTGTCTTCTTCTGTGTCCTCAAAACTTATCCAACCTCTGCCCATTACCCAGTTCCAAAGTTTTCCAAATTTTCAGGTATCTTTATAGCAGTGCCCCAAACTCCCAGTACCAACTTTCTTTATTAGTTCATTTCCACACTGTAATGAACTACCTGAGACTGGGTAATTTATAAGGAAAAGAGGTTTATTTGACTCACGGTTTCACAAGGCTGAGGAGGCCTCAGGAAACTTACAATCATGGTGGAAGGCCGAGGGGAAGCAAGGCACATCTTACATGGTGGAAGGGATGGGAGCTGTCACACTTTTAAACCATCATATCTCGTGAGAACTCACTATCATGTGAACAGCATGGGGGAAATGGTCCCCATGATCCAATCACCTCCCCCCAGATCTCTCCCTTGACACATGGAGATTACAATTCAAGATGAGATTCGGGTGGGGACACAGAGCCCAAACTATATCAGTAGTTATATATAATCTAAATTTATGGTTGTATAACATGAGGTACATTAGGTGTCTAGAAGATAATATAAAGACTGTGCATTAAGTGCTATGAAGGAAAATACTGGATGTCATGAATGAGAATAACAGAGGAGACTGCAGCATATCAGTTGTGTCACCACTGTCAGGCAGAAGCCATGTACAATGTCCCCATTTAGTTTTACTGTTTTATTGATATTTTCAATGATTAGCTGATTATATTGCATTTATGGAGTAAAATGTGGTGTTTTGATATATGTATACAATGTGGAGTGATTAAACAAGCTAATTTAAATATTCATAATCTCTTGACTTTTATTATTTTTTAAATTTAAATTGTTTTTTTTAATTGGCACATTGTAAGTGTACATATTTATGGAGTACAATCTGATGTTTTGATACATATTTATGTTGTATAATGATCCAGTTAGAGTAATGTGTATATAGAACATCTCATGCATTTATCATTTCTTTTTTTATTTATTTTTTTTTTATTATACTTTAAGTTCTAGGGTACATGTGCATAATGTGCAGGTTTGTTACATATGTATACTTGTGCCATGTTGGTGT
>NW_012116566.1:1534979-1605462 GCF_000951035.1 Colobus angolensis palliatus
TCCCTAGTGAGATGACCCCAGTACCTCAGTTGAAAATGCAGAAATCACCGGTCTTCTGTGTCGCTCACACTGGGAGTTGGAGACTGGAGCTGTTCCTATTCAGCCCTATCATTTCTTTATGGTGAGAGCATTCAAAAACTTCTCTTCTTCTTATTTGACATTTATTTTTATTGAGGACATACACACAATAGCAGGGAAGTGCTTCCCTGTGCCAGAGCAGCTGCTGCTCATCCTTACCTGGCTTTTCTCTGGTTTTCTGTTTCTCTTGCTCCCTTGTGCAACTCACAGCTTCTGGTGACCCTCTCTGTGCAGGTAAGGTCCTTCCAAAATTCAGTCTAAAAGGAAAGTCTTGCCTCATAAAGAACTGTCTTTCTATGTATGGGGCTTATTTCACCATTCTGTAGAAGCATACCTTGGCTTCTCTGAGCATCCCTTTAAGGAAATGTTGGCAAACATTGAACCACCTCAGCATTAGTGAGGCCATGTCACCATCAGGGGAAAAAGTCTAGCCAGGGTCCAGTGTCCTTGAACAACGTCTCTATTCCGGACACTTTTTGCCTGGAAAGACCTAATTTGATTGCACCATGAGGAAAAGTAGCTCTGAGAAGTTGACGTCTAAATTTAGATTTAAAAGAGAAAAGGAAAACATCTCAGATCCCCAAGCACTGGGGACTGGCCTCTTGCTCCCTAAAGGGAGAAAGTGGGCACAGTATCTGCAGGATGGGTAACAGGAAAACCTGACTTGGTGTGGAGGGCTGTGGAATGCTACCTTTTAATGAGATTTCACAGCTTATTATGACAGCTGCCAGTTCGGAGTAGTGGTGGATGGAAATCATGTGTTTCTAAGTCATTGGAATGAGGAGCACTTTTTGTTAAATGCCATTTGCAATGGAAAAATCTCATTATAAAGATTTCAGTATTAAGAGACCTGATGAGACAGCCACAAATTTTATACTTAAGTAGCTTGTAGGATTCTATCATTTAGACAAAATATACAGTATCAATGTCATTATTAGTGATACATTTTTGTTTAAAGATGAAGCATTATGTAAAACTAGGGGAAGTAGGAATGGTTTAGTGAGTACATAAAATAGAAAGAATCAGTAAGATCTAGTATTTGATAGCAAAGCAGGATGACTCTGGTCGATAATAATTTAATTGCACATTTAAAATAACTAAAAGAGTATAATTGATTGTTTGTAACACAAAGGGTAAATGCTTGAGGTGATGGAGACCCCATTTACCCTGATGTGATTATTACACCTTGTATGCCTGTATCAAAATATCTTGTGTACTCCATAAATACATATGCAGCTACTATGTACCAACAAAAATTTTAAAAAAACCTAGGTATGTGAGTGTACTCTGAAAATGTAGTTTCTGAATTTTTTCCATATGAAAATGTTTAGTAATGATATAAATAATAAAACATATGTATGAGTAATTTTGTCTTAAAGACAATCTTCTCCCCAAAATCTGCAGCACGCTTTTTTCCCTAAAGTGGCCCTGATGACGTGCATAATTGCTTTTACATTTTAAATAATTTTCTTTTGCAAGTATTAGGAGTAATTTTTAAAAACTAAGTAACTGATCATTGTTGATTAGTACCCCCTGTCAGCACATCAAAATAATGCCTCTTAAAGATAAACAAATAGTACACTTATATTCACAATATGGCTCTCCATAGTGTGAATCCTTTGGAAAACCAGTAAATCGATCAGTCGATTTTGAAAACACGAGGAGGAAATCTAGTAGTATTCTTGAGGTTCATGTGTTCTGGTCAATTGACTGGCATCTGCTATGTCCGACATGTGCACATCAAGTTTCTGTAAATATCCCCAGAGAAGGAGGACAAGAAGGATTCCAGGTCAGCTTTAGAATCAGATACGAGATTTGGCTAAGAAACTGTGAATTTACAAACATGTTCTTAGTTGTCTTAAATGATGAGACTTACTCTGTGCTGCACTTTAAACAAAATTAATGTCATCTATGCAAGAGTAGTAGAATGTGTTGCTTCTCTGATCTGCACCCTGAGGGACTTTTCTAGTTCTGGTCTTCAGCCTGGAAAACCATCAATCTAAGCAGCCAGGTAAATAGTATTTATAGACAGAATTCTACTCTCTCTTTTCATTTGCATAAAATAAGAAAATAGAGAGAGCAGGTGGGAGGGAAGGAACTTGAAGTGGAGAATGAAGTATCAAGAGTGGGATGCAGTGGTGGATAAGTGGCCTCGGGTTTCTTTTCCTGAGACACTTAGAATTTGTTTATTAGCAATACTTTGATCAAGACAATGAATTAATCTCAAAACTCCTCAAATGAGCCTTTTAAAAATAGTTTCTTCTTCCCCTGGATTTCAGAATTTTCTTGCAAAGTGCCAACAGTATTATGATCTAATATTATAATGTCAATGCCTTAAAGGATTTTATCTGAGGTCTTATAAAAGTCCTATCAGCTCTTTTCTCTTAGGAACACCCATAAAACCACTGTGTGGACCTGGCTAATGAGTATTCTTTCTCTGCCTTCTTAGTGTCGTTCTCTGATTTAGGACTCCATTTAGTTTTCCAAGGCTCTGGATTTATAGGCATACTTAATTGTTTCCAAGTTTGAGTTTATGTTGGGTGGATGCAGGGCCAAGAACGGAAGCTTTGTCCTCTCTTTAATTTGCATACCAAATGGTATTTTTCATTGGGCAATACATTATTGCTCCTTGCTGTGCATCTTGTGGGCAGAGCCAAGACACGTTGTGCAGCATGATGCTTTGCCCCTGTTCTAGTAATGTTTTATGATCACTGTAATACTTTTCTTCATTTATTTCTTCACTTAGGCTAATATGCACAGCATTCATATCAAACGTAATCACAAACATGCTAGCCTGGAAGGCCAATTAAGTCTTCCCCAATACTTTGTGCAGGAGTCGATTTTAATAAGACCACATAGAGTGTTCATTCTGAGTAGTTGCAAAAAGAGAAAGATTAAATTGATGAAGGACACCAAAGAGACTACCTGGAAAGTCATGGAATGGAGAGACCTGGGAAGGATTATGAATGAAAACCTGTGCTGCAGCTGGTATTGAACACTCCTCTTTACTGCTGAGCACAGTTTAAAATTCACTCTTGAGTTTCACCTCACTCAATGCAGTCAGCTGTGATGGATCCATTTATAATTTATTTATGCAAATACTTAAGGCAAATCCCAGGAGACCTCTAGGAAAAGAGCTTATAAAACATTTCAGTGTTTTATCATTTGAAAAGTGGTCATTTGTATGCAGCAATGAAACTTTTTGCTATTCTAGCAATAGTGAAAATGTTTTTAGTGTTTCCGGGACATAATACATTGCTGTTCACATACGATATCCCCTGATACCTGATACCCCAGATAACAAAGATTTACAAATGGGACAAATGAAAGACTTTTAAAAAGATGATACGTTAAATCATAGTACTAAAAAAATTTTTTTTCTAGATATTTTAGTTGTATTAGAAATCAGAAAATTGAGCATTGGCTGGAGAATGTATCTATACTTGCTTTAGCTTATTTTGGTTTATATTTTTTGTTGTTCATTTCCCTAATCTGTTTTTCTCATGCTAAAAGTCTGTCAAAACAGTCTTCAGTAGAAAAGAGCAGAACACATTGTTTGACCCAATTGGTACTTTATCAGGATAGAGGATTCGCTGACAAATTAGAGCTGAGTGTGGAATAGTGAGAGAAATGTTCTAAGTTAATGTCAGAGATATAGAATTGTTGCAAATTTAATTTTTTTGTTCTCTGATGCTAGCCTGTTTGCATTTAGATATAAGTATATTATTGTTAATAGAAAATATCTTCTAAAATCAATGACTTGTGCATGAACAAAATCAACTAGCTTATTTTGGGAAAATTTACATCTCTTTAATAAAATGAGTACGTCTTTAGGTGAATGATAAAAGAGAATATAACATCATCTGGAAATTAAATAGACCTTAGCAATATAATTTCATGCCAGCTTCTTCACAATTGATATAAATATATCTCATAGAAGAAATATTACACCAGAGCCTTATACAGTTGCTTATGACGTATGTCTGTATCATGCTGCAATGATGTCTTCATGGTTCTACCGGGATAGAGTCCGTGGCAGGCAGTCCTTGCTAGTGGTGAGCTTCAGAATGAGAAGGTCTGCAGCCTCTCATAAAAATTCCAAGGTGGTTTTCAGTTTATAGAGACTGCGACAGACCTTTGCCTAGTTGTAAAACCCTCAAATTGTGTCTTTGTAAAAAGATCCTTTCCTCTAGCTTGCTGCCACCTTTAGCCATAATCTTGACACTCCCCAGATTAAACTGCTAATTGTTTAAGATGAGAGCCCCTTGGAGGACTCCTTGCATTTAGATAGAGAGCTGGACTCAAAGAGACCTTTGCTGCCTATTCATTGCGGGACTAGACCCTTCCTTTGCCCTTCAGGAAACACAGCCAGCATTTTCACTGAAGCTAATGTGTGCAGTGTGGGCAATGGTTGACTTAGAGAGCACCACAGATTGTCTTTCAAATTTAACCACATGTTAAAAGGTCTGAATCTCATGCATGAGACTATGTCAGAAGCTACAGGTTCAAATTAATCCTGGCCTAATAGAACTATTATTAATAATATTTTGCTACCGATAAAAAGTTTAGGAATGCCCCAAACCTGGAATCTCCTGGCTTAATCAGTCACCCTTATTTAGTTGCATTATTTAGGCCCCAGCCAGCTCACTAAAGGCTCTGTTAACCATGAGCACCTTTATATATAATCATGCCACTAATCACAAGTACACAGGCTACCCTGTAATTGAATGCCCATGGGAAAAAGTGATTCAGAGTTCTAGATTTGGATGCTAATATGCAAGCCCCCCATCGACACTGTCATCTCAAGCCCTTACTTCCTGCCTGGCTGTGTTAGGGGTTCTAGTTTTCCCATGCCTACCAACTCCTTGCCTAGCTCAAACCACCTTGTTTATCATCTGGAATGCATACGAATAGGGGTGTGAGTAACCCTAGGCTTTGGAGTGTCCCACCTGGAACACTTCCTTCTCTCAGAGATTCTTCTCATCAACTGGCTTCTTGGTCACATCCTTTCTTGATTAATATGATGCCAGGGAGGCAGCAGGGTGACAGGGAAAAAGGGGCGTTTGGAACTTGCAGACTGGTTCAAACCCTGGATACACCATTTACAAGCTGGGTTTATTTGGAAAGTTGGTTAGTATTTCTGAGGCATTGTTTCCTCATCTGCAAAATGGGTGCATGACATGATACCTTCCTTGTGAGGTTGTTGCGATGAGCAATAAAAACAAACAACTTGAAAGTACCCAGGACAAAGGAGTGCTCACCCAAGGTGAGTTTCTGTCCCCCTTCCTGTTACAGGTCAATTCTGGTATAGAGGAGAGAGAGTGAACAGCCACCACCTGGTGGGACAACATGTTTTTAGGAGGAACCCTTAATGACCCGTAGGGATATGGTCTGAATAGGTGGGTCCACCCCAAAATTCACATGATGAAATTCCCAATGCGATGGTAGTTGGAGATGGGGCCTTTGGGCGATAGTCTGGTCATAGGCAGAGCCCTCATAAATGGGAATAGTAAGCTTACAATAGAGGCCCTTTGCCTCTTCTACCATGTGAGGACACAGACAGAAGGCACCATCTATGAACTGGAAAAGAACCCTCTCCAGACACTGAATCCATCTGCGCCTTGGTCTTGGATTTCCCAGCTCCAGAACTGCTGTGAGAAATCAATGTATTAAGCTACCCACTGTGTGGTACTTGGCTATGGCAGCCTGAACAGACTATGACAGGCAGGTACAGTCCTTTTACTCCTCCTCATGAGGGTATTAAGCCCAGCTTCATCTCCATCAATGCCATTCATTCCTTGTTTTCAATTTAGAAGCGAAGTGATTTCCTGGAGTTTGTTTTGTTTTTGTTGTTTTGATAGGAACATGCTTGTGAGTCAATTCTAAAGTAAAGCCCTAGAACCTCTCCAATTTCTCTCTGCATGATATGCATAAATATGCTAAGTTTGTATAATATACCATTTAATGCTGATGTCTGATGCTGATATTCACACCGTAAGTTATTAAATGGTATTGCATTTTCCTTTGTGCCTGTTCAGACTGCAAAGCCTGTCATGTATTTCATTCACTAACTGGTGACCATCCATGTGAGATGACAGAAGGGAGATGTGTCACAATCAATGTTACTACTTTTGTTTACTACAAAAACCTTTCATTTATTAAAATAATGGTGTTTAACCTTGGCTGTACTTGAGAATCACTTGGAGAGTTTTTTTTTTTTTTTTTTGAGATGGAGTCTCGCTCTGTCGCCCAGGCTGGAGTGCAGTGGCCGGATCTCAGCTCACTGCAAGCTCCACCTCCTGGGTTCACGCCATTCTCCTGCCTCAGCCTCCTGAGTGGCTGGGACTACAGGTGCCGCCACCTCGCCTGACTAGTTTTTGTATTTTTTAGTAGAGACGGGGTTTCACCGTGTTAGCCAGGATGGTCTCGATCTCCTGACCTCATGATCCGCCCGTCTCGGCCTCCCAAAGTGCTGGGATTACAGGCTTGAGCCACCGCGCCCGGCTTGGAGAGATTTTTAAAAATATTGATGATAAGGCCGCAGCCCAGTCTAATTAAATAAAAATATCTAGGGGGAGGGGCCAGGGCATCCTGTTAAAGTGGTCAGGGTTGAGAAACACTGTTTTGAATAGAGTAGTCCTCTCTTATCCACTGTTTTGCTTTCCAAAGTTTCAATTACTTGTGATCAACCATGGTCCAAAAATAGGTGAGTACAGTACAATAAAAGATTTTCAGAGAGTGAGAGACCACATTCACGTAGCTTTCATTACAGTATATAGTTTGAATTGTTCCATCTCATTATTATTTTTACTCTCTTACTGTGCTTAATTTATAAATTAAACTTTATCGCCGGTGTGTGTGTATAGGAAAAAACATAGCATATATATGGTTTGGTACTATCCATGGTTTCAGGCCTCCACTGGGAGTCTTGGAATGTATCCCCCGTGGATAAGGCAGGAATACTGTTTGAGCTAGTTGATACCATTAAAAACACTCACCAATAAAATAATTGGAAAACACACATTTGTGATTAAAAATCCTTCAAGCAATTTATAACTAAAGAGAGTTGAGGTGGTGAAAACTACTTTTTAGAACGTTATACTGCAATGCTTCTCATATAAAGCCTCTTTTATATATTCCTCAATTTTCAAATCTCTATTATATACTATTGTTGCTGAGTGCTGTTACTCTATGAAACCATGAAACTGCCACATTCTCTTAAACTGCCTCGCAAACATACCACCTGAGTGTTCGTTCTTTATTGGAAATGTGGCATAATGTATATCAGTATTCTTAGATTTTCTTACGCAGTTTAATTATGTGGGGATCTTGTTATAAATGCAGATTCTTAATTCATCTGACCTTAACCTTAAGGTCAGGAATAGGGCCTAAGACTCCACATCTCTAGCAAGCTCCCAGACAGTACAAATACTGCTGAGAAGATGCTGCATATTTCTTCACGGATTTTGAGGCTCTGCTGCCAGATAATTCACAAATTAAGACTTATTACATCTTCATTGTGACTTGACCTCTTTGTTATTATGCAATATTTCTCTTTATCATTGGCAGTATTCATTTTGCTGATATTTCTTGGTTTGATATTAATATAGCCACTACAGATTTATTTTGATCATATCTATGCACTCTTTCATTTTCTAGCTTTTTAAACTATATATGCCTTATATTTAAAGTGAGTTTCTTACATAGTTAGTTAGTTTGGTCTTGCTTTTTAATGTAGTCAGACAACCTCTGTTTTTTTAATGATCATTTATTTGAAAGTTTAACTTAAATAGGCTAACTAGTTGTTTTTTTTATTTGTCCCATCTCTTCTCTGTTCATTTTATTCTGCCTGATTTTGAATTGGATGTTGTTTATGATTCCGTTTTATCTCCAATATTTACCTAGTAATTACAGCTCACTTAATTGTGATGGATGTCCTAAGGTGACCAAGACAGCTCTAATGTCCCCCTCAGATTGACTGAACTTTAGATAGTCTTCTTTCTGACCACAGACTCTTGATTCTCTTTTCTTAAGGGTATTTAATCTAGAAAAGTTGCAATGGTAAATTCTTTCTCTGCCCTTTTAAAATATAAATCTTTCTCAAGAATCTGGGAACTATCCCTTTGAAATGTAATCAAGAAAGATAGATAGAGCCTCTATCTCCCAGTATCTATGGGAGGGTAGGTGAGGGTAGGGAGCCTCCCTTCGATAAGTGACAATTAGCAAACACAGGTGCCCTAATCACATTGACCAACCCTCTTTTCCAGTAGAGGACATTAACGCACACCAGCATTTAAAAATCCTTCAGTGGAGTTAAGTTCAATCTTTCCCCCCTATTTCAGTAGTCTTGAATAAAGTCTTCCTTGCCATTTTTAATAAGTGTCCAGTGCAGTTTTTCTTTTACAATGGTGTACAATATACATCTTTCCTTATCATAGTCTACATTGAAATTGTATCTCTTTATGTATAAGACTCTTACAATTTCCCCGCCCTCATCCTTTGTGCTATTTTTGTCATACATTTCACTCTTACATGCATTATAAACCCCATAATACAGTAAAACTATTTTTTGTGATAGTAAATTACATTTTAGACTGATTAAAAATAAGGGAAATGGTTTTTTTATATTTATCTTACTATTTTCATTTTCTTCATTACTTTGTGTAGATCTAAGTTTGCATCTGCTACCATCTGACTTTTGCTTTAAGACTTTCTTTCAACATTTCTTGAAGAGCATTTCTGCTGGCATTTTTGAGCATTTGTTGTCTGGAAAAGTATTACATCTTCATTTTTGCAAGATATAATTGATGGGCATAGAATTCTGGGTTGTAAGTTTTTCTCATTCAAATGTCTTTTAACATGTGGTTACATTTGAAAAGACAAACTGTGCTAATTTTGTTTCCAGTTTTTTTAAGGGACAGCAGGTAGGATGCTTGCTGATGCAACCAAGTACCCTCAGATGTGAGGGTTTGCAGACAGGTGAATCCTGAGCGCCCGGAGGGCAAGGATGGCATCAGACATTTTCTGGGTAAACTCCCCCAGCACTCCAACTGCAAAGATGCTTGTCTGAAAATTCCAAGGGTGTCTCTTAAAGTGTGAAAGAATAATGTGGACCAGTGAAGCATAGAAAACAAAGTTCCCATCAATTCCAGATCTCTTAAGTTATAATTCATAGTTCATATGACCTTTTCTCCTGTTAGAAGGGGGATATCTTTCTTTGACACCTTCTACATTTTATACAGAAACGTAGTACCGTTGGCCTTCCATATTGGTGGGTTCCACATCCATGGATTCAACTAACTATGAATCAAAAATACCCAGAAAATAAGATTCCACAAAGTTTCACAAAGCAAAACTTGAATTTTGCTGTGTGCCAGGTATTATGCATACAGGAGGATGTGCATAGATTATATACAAATACTGCACCACTTTATATAACAAACTTGAGCATCTGCAAGATTTTGGTATTTGAAGGATGTCCTGGAACCAATCCTCCATGGATGCCAAGGGACAACTGTATATGAGTTTTCTAATTTCCTAAAAATAAAATCTCATTTTTAATCTACCATTAGTATCTTTATGTTTTTCATGAAGGTCAGAATCCTTATTTAAATAAAGAGAAATAATTTACTCTGTAAAGTGCACAACTTTGAGATACTAGCTATTTAGCTTGTATACATATAAGTGTTTTATTAAATAATTAAACCATTGTATTCCTTTCATGTAAGTGCTGTAACAAATTTCCACAAACTTAGTGGCTTAGAACAATAGAAAAATATTCTCTCAGAGTTCTGGAGGCCAGAAGTCCAAAATCAAGGTGTCAGCAGAGCTGTCCTCCCTCTGGAAGTTCTAGGAGAGGATCCTTTCTGACCTCTTCCAGCTTCTGGAAGCTGCTGGCATTCCTTGGCTTGTTGTCATCTAACTCTGCCTCTTTCTGCTCATCACTTTATCTTCCATATATGAGTCTAATTTCCTTCTCTCTCTTATAAAGACACCCGTGATGGCATTTAGGGCCCACTGAGATAGTACAGGATGATTTTATCTCAACATTCTAAACTTCATGAACATATCTGCAAAGATTCTTTTTTCTGGTAAAGTAACATTTACAGGTTCCAGGGATTAGAACATGTTATTTTTGAGTGGCCATTATTCAGTCTATGGCATTAATGTTACCATATTTTTCCTGTATGCAAATTTCTCTTGAAAAACACTGGTCCTGAGGTTTGGCAGAGAGTTATTGAGACATTCTGTAGCTAAAGGGAAGGCTGGATTGCAGAGTTCTTTTATTCTAGGCATTTAAGCAATCCATCATCATCATCATCATTGTCATCATCAATCATCATCTAGTATTTACTGAGTATTTCCAATGTGCCAGGACTGAGGTGACTTCCTGAAAGTTTTACTATCAAAAAGATGGTCTGAGGGTCAGCAATATTGCAATTGCCTGGGAGTCTCTTAGAAACACATACTCTTGGGTTCCACACCACACCTATTCAACCAGAGTGCATTTGATCAAGATGTCTACTGATTTGCCTAAACATTAAAGTTTGAGAAAGCTCTTTTGCAGTATTAACTTATTTAGCCCTCACAAATATTATGGTCAATGCCTATTTTATAGATGAGGATCACAAGACTCAGAGAGTTTGAATAACTTGCCCAAAGCCACTTAATTAGCAGGGATTGGATGCCATAATTCAGTCCAAAACTGTTGTTTCCCAGAATGTGCTATTAACCCTTTACGATGCCCTGCCTCTTCGTTGACTCATTAGGAAGCACAGGGAAATACACTTTCCAGCAGCTGTAGTAAATCCCAGGTGGTTCTAATTTAAGTTTCTCCAAGCTCTTCAGTCGTTCAACATCAGCCCTATGGGGCTTCTTAAAAACGGCATTTCTAAGTTGTAACCATCCTAGATGAATTCTGCCAACTTGCTAAAAGGATCAGTTAGTCAATTGCTTGAGGGTTGGCTAACAAAACGACTTTTATTTTGCAGAAAATTTAAAAAGTGCCAATTAGAACCAAAACATGAGTGTAACTCCTGCCACCTGCCTCCTGTTCATCCACATAGATGAAAAAACTGAGAAGCAGACACTATATTGCAAAAGGGTAGAGAACTACTCACTACTCAGGGTAGGAGTGTTTAGCCAGGGTTAGAAATATTTTTCCATATAGTAATCTCGCATACTGTCTGTCATTTTATAATGAACCAGTCCATCAGTTTATCAACCAACAAGCATTTATCAACTGCTGGCGTATTTCTGAAAACACAACAGGCTTAATGGAATTGGTACGATATGGTTCTTTTCTCCATGTACAGGCTCCCTACTCACTATCTATAAAAGGGGATACAAGGGCCCTGTGGCCTTTTCTGTCTCATAATGACTTTATGTTTACGATTAATAATTTCTCAGAAAGTGATATTAAGTGTGATGTCTGTATGTGAAATGAGTATTCTCATCACTCTTCTTTGTCTGAGCATTGAAAACTGTTTTCTGTTCAAACGTCCTTCCAGTCTAAATTACAGTCATGAATTCTCCACACTGTGTTTATTAAAAACCAAAAATAGGCCAGGTGTGGTGTGTATTAGTCTGTTTTCACGCTGCTGATAAAGACATACCCGAGACTAGGCAATTTACAAAAGAAAGGTTTAATGGATTTAAAGTTCCATGCGGCTGGGGAGGCCTCACAATCATGGCAGAAGGCAAGGAGGAGCAAGTCATGTCTTACATGGATGGCAGCAGGCAAAGAGAGACAGATAACTTGTACAGGAAAACTACCATTTTTAAAACCCTCAGATCTTGTGAGATTTATTCACTCTCAGGAGAACAGCACAGGAAAGACCTGCCCCCATCATTAAATTACTTCCCACCAAGTCCCTCCCGCCACACATGGCAATTCAGGATGAGATTTGGGTGAGGACACAGCCAAACCATATTATTATGTTTCACTTCTGTAATCCCAGCACCTTGGGAGGCCAAGGCAGGCAGATTGCTTGAACCCAGGGGGTCGAGATCCATCTGGGCAACATAGTGAAACTTTGTGTCTACAAAAAAAAAAATTACAAAAAGCATTAGCCAGGCCTGGTGGTACATACCTGTAGTTCCAACCATTCAGGGGTCTGAGGTGGAAAAACACTGCCCAGGAGTCCCAGGCTACAGTGAGCCATGATTGTGCCACTGCATTCCAGACTGGGTGGGTGACAGAGTGAGACCCTGTCTCAAACAAACAAACGATCAACCCCTCCAACCCAAAACAAACAAAAACAACAAAAAAATTTTTTAAAGAGATATTTATAAAAAATATTTCTGTAAAATATTTCATCTCTTTCTGTAAAGACTTCATTTAGGATCTATTTTACAAACTGGGGCAGACAGTAGGGAAAAGAGCTAACAGTCATCAACTTAGGTGGAATACCCACAGTGTCTCCATTATGCCCCAGAACAACCTAGTTAAGTACAAATTATCTTCATTTTACATCTGATAAAGCTTGATAAAATTAATTTGGCCAGGGGCCAAGGTTACAGAGCAAGTAAGTGGTGTAGTGTGCCTGGCTGCTGTGCTTATTTTCATATTTTCATTCCTTTAAATGCTCAAGATTCAGTTCAGTATTCCTGGCATTCGTCTTAACTAGTCTTTATTAGCGCATCCTGGAACTCAGCCTGGAGATAAACACCTGCTCTATCAGTGACGCCCTGACCTGCAGGTGCACGCAGGGGCTGGAGCCTGTACTGCTCATTTCTCAACTGCCTGTTGGCTGTACTGGGTCTCAGGCACAGTGTGTTCTGTGAAAAATAATTTTCTATTAGAAGGAGAAGGATGATATCACAGTTAGTGTTTTTCATTCAAGAGAAAGGCTGTTCTTACAGTGTGGCAGACAACAAAAGGGCAGCTGCAGTGGTTTGTGCAGTTTAGAATATAACCCGCCCCCACCATGATGACATTCTCATCAAAGAAAGAAAGACTTCTGCAGGTGCAACTCACTCTTCTCTGGATTCGCATACCTATTGACTATTCACAGTTTACGTCAAAGTAAGACTTACAGAGTCTTTATTAAAGAGTTTTTATATTTTACACAAAAGTCTTCATCTTGAACAAAATAAGTACACTATTTTTGAAGAGATTTAATATGGTGAGAATGGCAGATTCCTTTTGGAATGCTTGCTGCTTGGATATAACTGAGGTTTTGATGTAGTGTGAAGGGAGCCTGCAGCCAAGACGTTTGCAATTCTTTCCCACTGGTGAGAAGATTGATACTGAGAGATGAGGAAATGATCTCACAGCAGAGTTCACACTTGTAAGTTTGACTTACTCCTATTCTCCTAGGTATGCAAAAATGTGATTGGAATTAAACAGTCCCTAAAAGAAGAACACACATATTTATCTGAGGCAAGAAAGAAGCAACATAAGTTCATACGCTACTCAGCACATTGTTTAAACATTAGTTTGAAGCCACGTGGCAATTTAGGAAAAAGCAATTAAGACAAAGTTCTTTTTCCATAAAGCCTTCATTTGATATCATCTGAACAATAGTTGTCTCCACTTTTGGACTTACAACAATTATAACAAAAATCACAATCTGGTTGGTTTTTCCTTGTACCTGGATATTCAGTTCATTCCTTGTCTTAAGTGCAGTGTGAAGTCCAACATTTCCTACAGCTTGTCAGAGGATTCCTGCCTCCTTCTGATTCAGTCAACTCTGGTTTTTCTTTTTCAATCTTTCTTTTATTTTACTACTTGCGCCCATTGCTTTCTCTTCCATCTCAGTGGTTCTTTTCCTGAATTTTCTCCAACAATGATCACATATGGCCATTGTGTGTAGTAGACTTTCTATTGAAGAGTTGGCTAATGTGATGATAGGATTACAAAGCGTAATAAATAATAGAAAGTAAAGTTGAACAGAGAGTGCTGTTATAAAACAGTTTTCTGTCATTTCTTTACCCTACCTATTTTCCTACTTCCCATCGATTTTCTTGCTCCCTACCTCAACTCTCCAACTGCAGTTGGTTTTCATCCATGGCTTTGAAGATTTTTTTTTTGCTCTTCTTCTGGTCTGTCCATCTATTATGCATATGTTGTTGTGCTTAATGATATCCCACATTTCTTGAGGCTCTGTTCATCTTTTAAAATTTATTTTTGTTTTTGTTCTTCATATTTCATAACGTCTGTTGATCTACCTTGAAGTTTGATATGCTTTGATTCTGTGTCTCCAACTAAATCTCACCCTGAATTGTAATAATCCCCATATGTCAAGAGTGGGACCAGGTGGAGATAATTAAATCATGGGGGCGGTTTCCCCCATGCTTTCCTCATGATTGTGAGTGAGTTCTCGTGAGATCTGACAGTTTTTATGAGGTTTCCTTCTTCTCTGGAAGGTCATTCTGTCTTCTGCCGCCCTGTGAAGAGGTGCCTTCCACTGTAATAGTAAGTTTCCTGAGGACTCCCCAGACATGAGGAACTGTGAGTTAATTAAACCGCTTTTCTTTATAAATTACCCAGTTTTGAGTATTTCTTCATAACAGCATGAGAATGGACTCATACAAAGTTTATCTTCTATCTTTATGATTTATCTTCTATACTGATCTATCTTCCACTTCATCTGTTGCTTCAGATTTTGTAATCTCCATTGATCTATCCTCAAGTTTGCTGACTCTGTCTTCTGTGAATTCAGATCTACTTTTGCACCTGTTATAGGTTGAGCTGTGGTCCCCCAAATTTATATAATGAAGTCCTAACCCCTAATACTACAGCATGTGACCTTATTAGGAAATAAGGTTGTTGCAGGTGTGATTGATTAACATAAAATCATACTACAGTAGAGTGGGCCCCTAATCTAATAAGACTGATGCCCCTATAAAAATGGAAATGTGATGGTCAATACTGAGTGTCAACTTGATTGGATTGAAGGGTGCAAAGCATTGTTCCTGGGGGTGTCTGTAAGGGTGTTGCCAAAGGAGATTAACATTTGAGTCAGTGGGCTGGGAAAGGCAGACTCACCTTTAATCTGGGCAGGCACTATCTAATTAGCTGCTGGCATGGCCAGAATATAAAGCAGGCAGAAAAACATGAAAAGGTTACATTGGCTTAGCCTCCCAGCCTACATCTTTCTCCCATGCTGGATGCTTCCTGCCCTCAAACATTGGATTCCAAGTTCTTCAGATTTGGGACTTGGACTGGCTCTCCTTGCTCCTCAGCTTGCAGATGGCCTATTGTAGGACCTTGTGATTGAGTTATTACTGCTTAATAAACTCCCCTTTATATATATTTATCTATATAAATAGGACATGCAAGGGCTCTGGGGACCACTTACTGTCTGGCAACCCAGACAAAGTTTCAGAGAAGGAGGCAAGGGCATCCTATTCAGAGGAACTACAGGAAGGCCAGGCCAAAAGGTGTAAAATGGTGAAGTTTGAGTCATTACAAATTGTTCAATGAGAGCAGAGGGGACGAGTGTAGAGATGTGCAGAGGTGAAAACAAGAAAGATAGACAGAGACTTGCCACCTGTGTTAACTTGGTAGTTCCAATTCCACCACGCTAATTAGGTGTGGTTTAACAAGGACTGACTCATATTGAGATCTCCTGCTAGTCAGTTAATGAATTATACTCTGCTGGATGTAGTAAAGGCTTTCCGTAGGTAATTGCTTGACTGTTATCTGGAATCCTGGCTGTTTTTAAGTTGACGATTAGAATCTCACATCAAAAAGATAGTAGGCAGACACCCCCATCCCAGGACTTGCTAAGAGATAACTAAGCTGGTCCTCTGAAGCTCATCTGACTTTTCATCCAGCCTGTTTAACCAAAAGACTGGATCCTTAAGGGGAGTTCGTGGGCAGAGTCCCTAATAGAGGGGAGACGTCAGCTTAGGGATGGTGGCGAGGATCTGTTTCTCATCCCAGGAAAGTGAAGGGCACCAAGGGAACCATGTGGAAAGATTGGAAGTACTTCCAAGAAGGGGATCCTGGTGTCTTACTCCTTGGCTGACACTATGTGCCAGACTCTATAGGAAACACATGTATCTAAAGTTCTTTAATCCTTACAGCAGTCATACAGTATTGGTATTTCGGTTTTTCTATTTTATACATGGGGCCCTGAGACTTGCTCAAGGTCATGTAGATGGTAAACAAAAGACCCAGGGCTTGAGTCTGTGAGTCTGTGAGTCTGGTTGCCTTTTGTTGTGAGTGGATGGGATCAAGCCATCTTAGAAGAGCCCACCCTAGACAGCAGTTTGCTGGGTTGAGGGAACACTGGGCTGTGAGGAAGCAAAGCTGAGAAGGGCCATCACAAGAGGTCAGGAAGGGAGGTCATTGCCTAGTGAATAGGGGACAGAAGAGTGGAAGAGAGGAAGAATGGACCACACTTCTTTCTTCCGTGTAAGGAGAGAACACACGGCCCTAACTTGTTTCTAAGTGTGAACGATGGTATCTCTTCACTTATTCACTTCATTATTTATTTATGCTATTTATGCTTTCCTCCTTCCCAGTTCTCCCACTGATTGCAATGTTATTCAAGTTAATTTTCATAAATAAATTATTCCAACAATGGATTAAGTATAAATTAGTTGACATAATTGTTCATCCATTTTGGTAAATACAGAATGTGACATTAAGTATTTTATGCTAACATAAGCTCTTGGTTTCTTTGATCATTAACATTTTCTGAATAATAATAAATCACATCTTTCTCATTATCCTTTAGGTTCCTTTAAGATCCATGAATTTCAATGGAGAGTGATAAAGGAAAACAAAGATAATTCTTAGCTAGATTCCTGTATGGAATACAACAAAATACAAAACACACACACTCACGGCTTCCCTTCTTAATGAAAGCATTTTTCATTCCCATTAACAGATCACTTTTTCTGCCTTAATTTTGAGGCACTTTCCAAAACAGCAAGATTGAATATAGTTATTTAAAGGAATTCAAATCTTGATAATTGGTGATTCCCTTCCAAAGTAATTTTGGGGCTCAAAGAGCATCCTAAAGCTAAAACAATTTATTTTAAAGATAAGTTTCAGAAGGAGTATTCTTAATCACTGTCTTATTTTCCATTTTCTCCCTCATGTTTCATTTCCTTCCTTGTCTTTCTCCTATTCTCCTTCCTCTCTCCAACTTTTCCCTCCTTCTCATCCTCCTTCTTCATATCTTCAACAGATTGAGACTTGCAAGATCCTCAGTTTCCAAGACCCTGAAGGGAGAGTGTCGTTTTCTTGGGAATCCCAGCAAGGCGCTTGGAGGGCTTTGTTTGGTCTGGCTCAGGTCACATCCAATGTATGTGAAGTGGCCTGAAGGATGTTACTCTGAGGGGTCAGGACATGTTTATGAGGTAAATCTGGAGAGCAGGAAACCTGGTGAGTCACAAGGAATGAGCAACAGGAAGGGGTGGTTCACAGAAGCATCAGAAATATTCTTTTGGCAAACAAAGTGGGGAATGGATGCTGGCAAGAGAGAACAGTGGAGTGCTTCTACAGCTGTCATTGTGTGTGTGTGTGTGTGTGTGTGCGCGCACGTGTGCTCGTGTGTGTTTAACCTAAGGGCTATGCTAAGAAAGCCCTTTCCCAATACAAGTGTATAATATTTTATGTTTCCGCAATTATATTTAATGTGATAAGAATTTGTTTTGGGGTTAAATAGTGGTATCTTTTGAATCTACTTTTTAAGTGGCCAATTTCTGAAGACAGTTTTTAAATAATTCATCATTTCTCAACTGATTGTAACAGCCTTTTTAAAATTTTTTTTATTTTTATTTTTTTAAGTTAAACTGCCCTACATACATCCAGAGCCAATAGCGGGCTGGTCTTTGCATGATTTGCTCCACCGTCCTGCCTGTCAGGAAAGTTCATAGTTACTTTCTTCTTTCCGCCCAAATTTCTTGTTTTGTTTTTGTTTTTGATTTTGGCTGATGTTACTTTCCTATTGAATAAAATGGGAGTTGAACATGTGCATAGACATAATGAATATATTTGAAAAGCAAAGAAAAGAAAGGAACAATGTTAGAGCCACTTAGTTGTTAAAAAAAAAAAAAAATGCCCGGAGAAGCTTTCTCCATCTGTCTTCGGGTGTTGGCACACTGGAAAGACTTCCAGCAATGGGGGCGGGGGGTGTCACAGATCTAAGCATTAGAAGCCAATACCCAAAGGAGTAGGGGTGCTCTACCAGGGATGAGGGGCTACAAGTAAGAGGTGGTCAGTGCAGCTCCTCGTGTCACACAGTACTCTTGAATTCTGGCCACTAGATTTTGACATGAGGATCATGGCCCCCCAGGGAGCAGTGTGGATCTGGAAAGGGCAGAGGGCTTTCCTCTTCAGATGTGGTCAGTCATGGACTTGGCACATGTGGTTTGGCTGATCTGCCCTTCCAGAAGATAGTTTGCCCAGATGTGATCTGTTTGTGGGTGTGCACTACCTGCAGTGTGGCTGTCCTATGTGTCACTGCTTGCTTTCTTATACTTGCTGAGTGCAGGGTCCTCTTTGGCAAGCACCGTGGATTGCTGGGTCCTGCAGTGCCTGAGGGGCTCATGGCCATGGCCAGGACCAGGATGGCCACCAGGATCCTGGGTTGCATGGGGACCTAGCCATGGTTTGTTCAAATGCAGAGCACATAGCATGGAGCTGCAGCCAGCTGTACGGGTGTGAAGAGGGCCTAGCAGCATCTTAGGTGACTCCCTAGTTGAGTTCTTACAGCCCCTAAGGTATCTGGGGATCCCAATAACCATGGGCACAACTTTAGATTGCCCTTCTCTGAAGACCATTGTCATAGCAGCATTTGGATAACCAAGAACTTTTTGTTTTATATATATCCATTTCTTTACCCAATTCAAATCAACTTAAAATTGACAAGTATATAGGTTTTCTTGGCTATCTTTAGGAAATAAGTTGGGTGCAGAGACTTTCCTGCACATATTTTAAGGCATAAGAAATTAATTTACAATAGGAATACTAATTAAGTATTCCGTGATGGAAATAGCAGTAGACATGATGTCAGAATACTCTTATTTACTATCTGCTTGACCTTGGGCTTGTTGCCTAACTTCTAAGCATCAGTTTCCTCATCTACAAAGTAAGAGTCATACTGTGACTTGCAAGGTTATTTTGAAGCTTAAATGAGACTTCTTGAATATCATTATCAATCTGGCAGTGTGCTAACATTGATGAGTCAATGCTCAAGTAGATGTAACTCATCTTGAAAGTCACAAAATTCCTCTCATGTAGCCATCATTGACAAATTCTTTACAAATGTAGGAAACAGTACGGGAAACAGTTTAGCATAGATTGCTCACGTTAATAAATATGCTGTATGTCTGTTCTAGCACTATTTATAGTGCTATTCAAATCCAGGTCTATGAATTTAAAAAATGAATGGAGGACACATAAGTTGATAAGATTATAACTGCCTGGCTTGTGGTAGAAGTTTCTCAAATGGGTGTTATTTTAAAATGTAATCAAGACAATTGAAATAGGTGTGCAAAAATGTGGCATACTATCAGCAGCAAATATTTTGGCCATACTCCTCATGGAAGAATTAGTCTTAAAACTTTAAATAGTTCAGTGCCTGTAATGCTCACACACATGGGCTAATCTTATTCTTGTTACCTATTTTGTAGCTCTCTTGAAACTAGCTTTCTTCTGCCACGTTTACCTTCTCTTCCTGTAGGGCGTGCACACTCTTCTGAGTGGCAGGAATGTGTGAACATGCCAAAAGAAGTGTGGGGTCCCGCAGTTTGTGGTGGTGACTGGGCGGTGGTTGCCTCCATGCTCACGGCTCTTCCCTGGAGCTGTTTCATTTGCGGAAGTGCACCAGCGGCACTTAGGCATTGTCGGGCTAAATTAAATATGCACCAATTAGCATTTTCCAAGCAAAATTATGTATGTGGCCACTGTCAATATTTTTTAAATGCAAGTTGAATATGAGTGTAAGTCTGGTATTTTTGGATCTCTTTTGTGCAGTACAGACTTGAGAATGGCTCCCAAGATCCCCACCTCCTGGTGTTCAGTCTCATGAGTGATCCCCTTCCCTCAAGTGTGGGTGTGGTCTGTAACCTGCTTCTAGTCAATAGAATATGGAAAGTGTAATGTATCTATGTCATATGTTAGCGGTTATACATATGCGGTTCTATGATTATATATATTACATAAAAGTTCAGCACTGGTTAGCTGGACTCTCTTTCTTCCTTGTTGGCTTTGAACAAGCAAGCTTCCGTGAAGTGAGCAGCCTGGTTGGGGAAGCTCACATGGCAGGGAATTCTAGGCAATCACTAGTTGCTGAAGTCAGTCTCTGCCCTACAAACAGCAGAAAAATGAGGCCCTTGTTTCCACAGTGACAAGGAAACAAATTCTGCCAACAACATAATGAATGCATTTGAAAAGCAAAGAAAAGAAAGGAACAATGTTAGAGCCACTTAGTTGTTAAAAAATAAAATGCCCGGAGAAGCTTTCTCCATCTGTCTTCGGGTGTTGGCACACTGGAGAGACTTCCAGCATTGGGGGACAAAGCTTGGAAGCAGATCCTTCCCCAGTTCAGCCTCTGATGAGAACACAGACCCAGGCAACACCTTGATTTTAGCTATTTGGGACCATAAGGCAGAGGCCCCAGCTAAGCCATGCTTAGGCTCCTGACACACAGGAATTACATGACTATCTACAGAAACCATAGATAATAAATAGGTGGTGTTTTAAGCTGCTAAGTTTGTGATTATTGCTTATGCACCAATAGATAACTAATACATTTTCCCCCATATTTTTTACCAGATCAAATGCCGTGTTGTTAGTTAGCATCTGATAAGCCAATGAGTTGAAGTAGGCAATTCTCTTAATTCATATGTATGCAAAAGGTTGCTATTGAGGGATAAATAATAAGTCAGCATTAATGGGCCAAAGATATATTAAAAAGTGTGTGAAACGCACTGGCCTGAGGTTCGTGTTCTAGGTTCCAGGCTCAGTGCTAACATCTCATGTCATTCTCATCTAAGACCCTTCTATCTGTTAACTTAAAAATGAAAAATTTGAATCAAGCAAATCTTAAGCTCCATTGTAGCTGTAAATTCTATTACAGAGTTTTAATTTACAGCCCTAAGACCTAGAACTTTGTTACCTCTAGTTAACTGTTGAATAAACCTCGCTTATTTTGGAATTCCTGATGCTTATAAGTGTCTGGTTGGGAATAAAAGGGCCTTACTTAATGACTGAAGAGAACACATTAACTTCTCAGTGGAAATCAACTGTTTAATTTACATAATATTTTAAAAATCTCCTCTTTTTTTTAAGCTGGGAGATCTATCAGCGGGAATATGACAGTTTAGGTACAGCTTGTTAAGTATAAATAGATTTTCTCCATTCATTACCATATTGAAGAAAAGAGGAACTTTTTCTTTCCAAGCTGAAAAATGTGAAATGTTTGACCTTTATACATTTCCTGCCCAACAAAAAAATTTAAAAATAAATAGAGAAAGAACAAAACTAAAGAAAAACAAAACAAAAAAAGACAGAATGTCAATCTATTTGGATTACACAAAGAAAGTAAAACTAATTTTATTTATTATTTAAAAGATATTTCATGCATCACAATTAGAATAGGGAATCTTTGTTGCCTTACTTGCAGTTTATAGTTGGTGTAAAAGATCCTATCCAGTAGGTGTCAGCAAAGTTGTCTTACAAATCAGCACAGGGGGCTTCTATTAGCTTTATAACCACTGCTAGGTAAATGATAAGAGCTTTTCTTTCTACAGGGAAATGTTACGTCAGTGTATCTACAATTAAAGAAAAAAAACGAAGAAAGAAAGAAATTTCCGATAGAAAAAAAAAATCTACTTGCTTCTCTCTTTTTTGGCCCCATGTAACAAAAAGTGCATTCTGAAATATCATAGAGAGAAACAGCACAGCCTCCTGGTTTCGGATATCACAATAAAACAGGAGATCATGTGTACCTGGGTAGCACTCCCTGCGGATATTGTGATGTTGTGAAAAGGTTTTAAGACGTATGTGGGTGTTGGGTGTGTGCGTATCTATCTATCATAGTCTGAGAAGCCCAGATGGTAAAACCTGAGCTGGAAATTTTCTGAAATAAACAGCATAGCCACATTAACAACATTATTTCAAAATGTATGTAATTTAAGAGGAAAATAGAACAGATAAGTAGAATGCTAACCTAAGGTGGAATGTGTGTTCCTTCTTCCCTTCCTCTGAAAGAGGCTGTGGTAGGGGGTTGTGAGAAATCCTAACACAACCAGAGGGTGTCTTGTGGGAAGAGGAGAGAATAGGTCTTAGAGAGGAAAGGAGAGCTTGTTTCTCAGGAAAGATGTGTAGGCTCAGAGGCGGCCACGTTCTCAAGGAGGAGTTGGGAAGTATCCAGCCTGATCACAGGACCGAAAAGGAATTACAGTATGGTGGATAAGATGGACTAACAACCAGGGAACGTAAAGAGAAGAGAAGCAGAGTAGAAATGAGGAAATTTATTTCTTTTTTGGTTTTATCGAATTTTAATTCAAGTATAATATAGGTCAAGAAAGTGCACGTATGTTAAATGTAAAATTCAATAAAACATACAAATATTTACACATAGTCTACAAATACATACTAATAAAGATAAAATTTGCTCTGCTGGCAGAATAACTCTGAAGGAAGAATGGAGAATTGAAACAGAAAATTGACTTTTCAAAAGAGGTTGCACTATAACTTGCAAAAGTAGAGAAGTTGAGCCAAACCAAACCAAACCATCTGGTGTGCTGTAGACTAGATTCAAACTCCTTGAACTCCAGCCTATTCAGATCTGTGTATTTCGAGACAATGGGGTAGATAAACTGACCCAACGGTGACTCCAAAGGGATCCTGTGTTCTAAAGATACGATGCCTGACTGTTCCAGACACTCTCCAGTTTTACAAATTCGAACCATTTCTTGCCTGTCCTGTCCTACGGTTAATTTCAACATCAAAAACAGTAAGAACACCCTTTGCCTAACTCCTCACATTGGAGACATATCATGGTTTATCTCAGTGTTGATCTCTCTTGCTTCAGCAAGTAAGAAAAGTAACTGTTCTCTACAGGTGTGTTCCTGGTATTCTCTGACTTAGAGGCATCAACACACATCAATGCTCCTGTGTAAAGGTTGCTTGGATTGAGAAACAACATCGCCAGCACCCCTGAGGTTCCCTTTTGTGGCCCCTTGCAGTTATTACCATTCCCTGTGATAACCAGTATTCTGACTTCCATCATCATGGATTTTTTCTTTTTTTTTACAAAAATAAGATCAAACACATGTACCTTTTTGTGTCTGTCTTCTTTTGTTCAGTATTATGTTTTTGAAATTCCTCAACTTCTGTGTGTAGCATTAGCACATTATTCTCATTGATGTGTAGTATGCCATTGTATGAATATACCACCATTTATTTAGCCATTCACTGTTGGCCATTTGGGTTGTTTCCAATTTGATGCTATGTCGAATAACACTGCTCTGAACATTCTCGTACACGACTTTTGGTGCGTATATGCATGCACTACTTTAGTTGTGTGCCTGGGGGTAGAATCATAAGATCTCCATTTGTTTAGTTGGCGGTTACTGGAAAACAGTTTCCAAGGTATTTATCCCAATGGATACTTCCATGAGCACTGTATGAGGCAGTAGTCTTCATCGCTCTCTTCCTATTAAGTTAACATTCCAGATGTCAGTGGCCTGTCCTAGAGCAATTAAATTAGAATCTTCATGGGTGGGGCTAGAGACTCCCAGTTCTTAGGTGACTCCTAGGAAATTCTAATGTGCAAATAGGGTTCATAACCTATGAGTATGAGGTAAAGAGGTCCCAGGACCAGTAGCACTGTACCACAATGGGAAAGTCTACATTATGGAGAAGGGATCTAGATACTCAAAAGGTCTCCATCCCTGGGCTTCCTAATGCCTCAGAAACACCCAACATGAACTGAGTTGAGTAGGATCTATGTGCTGGTACAGGGGCCACACTTTGACAGCCACTTATCTAAAGCAAGCCCAGGGTAGGTACTCTTTCTCTGCTTGGTGAATGCTATAAGTTTAGCATACTAGCTCTAAAAGGGAAGGTTTTTCACTCAATAAACTCTGATAAATTAAATAGTACTTCAGAACTAGGAATTTTATGTCAGAAACCAAGATTGGTAATTCTACTCACAAGCTATTAGTGAATCATTTGGATAAAGAGATGCCTTATAATCTAACTGGAGTTACATTTCTACAAAGGATTCTTTCAGACATATTCTTCATAGTTCAGGCTGATTTCTATTTTCTATAACTTCCTTCAGTAGTTTTAGCCATTCTGTGATGGTAGGATGGTATCTCCTGTGGATTTACTTTGCATTTTCCTGATAATCAATGATATTGAGCACCATTTCATATATTTTTTACCTGTCAAGTATCTTTTTTTTTTTTTTTCTGTTTTGAGATGGAGTCTCGCTCTGTCACCCAGGCTGGAGTGCAGTGGCGTGATCTTCACTCACTGCAACCTCTGCCTCCTGGGTTCAAGTGTTTCTCCTGCCTCAGCCTCCCGAGTAGCTGGGACTCAGGTGTGTGCCACCATGCCCGGCTAACTTTTTGTATCATTTTAATAGAAACGGGAGTTTCACAGTGTTAACCAGGATGATCTGTATCTCCTGACCTTGTGATCTGCCCACCTTGGCCTCCCAAAGTGCTGGGATTATAGGCTTGAGCCACTGCGCATGGCCCCAGATACTTTTTTTTTGATGAATTGCCGATTTGTAGGAAGGCTTAGGGATTTAGTTTGAATATTAGATCTGGATTCGAGCCCTAGATTAGTTGCTTACTAGCTGTGTGATATTAGTTGGAGCTGGGACTATCAGTCTATTAGAGAAGCATTTAAGAGAACAAATTTTAGAACAGTTTGTGTGCAATTTCAATGTTAATCCAAAGTCATTATACATATATATACATGTAAAATATACATAATATATAATATACAATATACAACCTGCCTTGGTTTTTAAAAATCTCTATTTGACAAGGCTCTGTTAGAGTTTGCTTTCCTGAATCCTGAAAATCTTTGGGTGCTAAGATATACAGCTGATGGTTCAAATTTTTTGTTCCCTGACAACCCTTAGAAGGTTTTATTGCTCCATGGAGTCACCCCTCCCTTAGGCCTATTTTCCTCCTGTCTTCTCTGATCAGGAAACTGGGGTTTGCAGAAGTTGAACAATCTGGCTGACACCCACCGCTCCTAGTAATTGGTAGTGTATGGTACTCAACTCAGGCCTGCTGGGTCCAAGGGAGTAGACTGACTATGCACTAAACCATGCTGCCTCTTGATAGACCCCCAAAGTTTGAGTTGGAAAGGATTGTGTTGAGCTACTGCTAAGTGTGAGACACATTTAGGGATTGAAATACCATGCTGTAGACTGCAGTCCTTGTATTATGTTCTCTTTCCTATGACGTGCATTATGTAAATACTTACAATCACCTGCTATGTCTAACTACACATTTACTAAGCATCTATTATAGACACGATAAATAAAATGATGAATAAGACACACATAATTCCTGCCCACGTGGAGCTCACTATAAACAACTATTTCAAAAGAGGTTTAGAAGGCCCATAGAAAGGTGTTAGAATAGATACATATCTGTGTTATTTGTGTGTATGTGTATGTGTGTTTTGCATGAGTACAAAACGAAGGACTATTGAACTCAGGGTTCTACCCCTCCTTACCTCTTCTCAGGCCTTACTTCATCTACTGTTTCAAAATTTTTCTTTCACCTGATTTTTCTCATCATTGCTTAAGCAGCCCAGTTTCTCCCCTCTTTAAAACAAAACAGTTCCAAAGACAAAACCTCCTTCCATGACCCTGCACACTCCCACTGGAGGGCGGGAGAAGTGAGGTAATGGGGAGCAGTGTCATGGAAGGAGGGTGCAGGGTCATGGAAGGAGGGTGTAGTGTCATGTAAGGAGGGTGCAGTGTCATGTAAGGAGGGTACAGGGTCATGGAAGGAGGGTGTAGGGTCATGGAATGAGGGTGCAGGGTCATGGAAGGATGATGCAGTGTCATGTAAGAAGGGTGCAGAGTCATAGAAGGATGTGTGTAGGGTCATGGGAGGAGGGTGCAGCGTCATGTAAGGAGGATGCAGGGTCATGGAAGGAGGATGTAGTGTCATGGAAGGAGGGTGTAGGGTCACCGAAGGAGGGCATAGAGTCATGGAAGGAGGATGTAGGGTCATGGAATGAGGGTGCAAGGTCGTGGAAGGAGGATGTAGAATCATGGAAGGAAGGTGCAGTGTCATGGAAGGAGGGTGCAGAGTCATGAAAGGAGGGTGCAGGGTCATGGAAGGAGGGTGTAGAGTCATGGAAGGAGGGCATAGGGTCATGGAAGGAGGATGTAGGGTCATGGAAGGAGGGTGCAGGGTCATGGAAGCAGGGTGTAGGGTCACAGAAGGAGAGTGTAGGGTCACGGAAGGAGGGTGTATCGTCATGGAAGGAGGGTGTAGGGTCACGGAAAGAGAGTGTAGCATCATGGAAGGAGGGTGTAGGGTCATGGAAGGAGAATGTAGAGTCATGGAATGAGGGTGCAGGGTCGTGGAAGGAGGGTGTAGAATCATGGAAGGAGGGTGCAGAGTCATGGAAGGAGGGTGCAGGGTCATGGAAGAAGGGTGCAGGGTCATGGAAGGAGGCTTTCTCTTTGGTATTGTTGTGTTTGAAAGAGGGATAAACTTGGATGTGTAAGTATTTCCTGCCTAAGCCTCTGGAGAGCACATCTCATCCTGATTCTTCACGGTCCTTTGGTCTTCAATGCGATCAGTCTACCCCTGCGGGGGCTGCTAGTTTGCAGAGACAGCAGCAGTGTTGCTGCTTTGAAAGCATGCTCCTCGGGCTTCACCTTCCTCATTCTCAGCATCCCATGACCTAGCTGGACATGCCTTCATTCTTCTTGCCAGTTTTTCTTCTCCATTTCTTCCCATGACTTCTAGGTCCTATTCGGGGCTTCTTGTTTTCAACCGGTCTCTCAGGATACTATCCTAGAAGTTCTCTCTCAACATACTCTCCATAGGCATCATCTCACTCCAGGATGACCCCGTCAAGTCTCTATCTTCAGCATCTATGATTCAGTTCCAAATGTTCAACTGTCCACTGGATGTTTCCATGTAGACATCTGAGAGGACACCTCAAACTTCACATATTCCAAGTTAAATTCATTATCTGCACCCTTTGTTTTGTTTACTCTGTTCCCTAAATCAGTGAGTAACACCTATATCTAAGAAGTTGTGAATTATCCTGGAATGCTTTTTTCACTTTATCCCCCACATCAAACCAGTTGCAAATTTTACCTTCTGAATTTTCTCCTTACCTCTCCACCATTGTATGGTGGAGACTCTTGTACTAACACAGCTTCCTAAATGCTCTTCTGGCCACCAATATTGTTCCCACCAAAACTGATTTTCTTGCACCAGCTGGAAATTTGTATCCTAAAGGGCAAATTGGTCATGAGCAATTGCAAGCCCTTTATCTTGACTTGTGAAACCATTTCTTATCTATACCAGGCTTACATGGCTTACCCCTCTGTCCTGCCTCCCCTCATTTTTTTCCTTTTGCAACAAAGTCTCACTCTGTCACCTAGGCTGGAGTACAGTGTTGCGATCTCAGCTCACTGCAACCTTGGCCTCCCAGGCTCAAGTGATTCTTGTGCCTCAGCCTCCCAAGTAGCTGGGACTACATGCATGTGCCACCATGCCCGGCTAATTTTCTTTGTATTTTTGGTATAGGTGGGGTTTTGCCATGTTGGCCAGACTGGTCTTGAACTCTTGGCCTCAAGTAATCCAACTCCCTCAGCTTCCCAAAGTGCTGGGATTACAGGTGTGGCTCATCATGCCCGACCCCATCTCTCCGCATTCTTCCCTGCAATCATAGTGATCCTATTTATCTTTTTTTCAGCCCTGCTCTTTCTTTTGCACGGAGGCTTTTCTCTTTTGTAACCCTTGCTTCTTCCTTCCACACCCCATCATCTTGCTCACTTCTATTCATCCTCACTTCTCATCTTAGCTCCCATTTCTCTAGAAGGAATCCCCACTTTTCTCCCAGCCAGCTTGAATTAAGTGACTCATCCCTATGTTCTCACAGCTCCTAATTTATTCTGCTCAGAGCTATGACTTAAAATTCACAGTGTGATTACCTGTGAGGGCAGTCATAGGACCGTGTTTACCAGGCTCCTTATTTCCCCCTAGCATCTAGAAGAGTGTAGAAAGAATGTTTAAGGATTGTATGCGCATAAAAACTCCTCAAATATTTCCACATACACTTTTTTTTTTTCTTTAAAAAAGCCAAATGCAAGAGTTCGTGAACTAAGGGGTAATGCTTCTATAGTGATGTCTCCCAGACACTGTTACTTTCTGGCTATTGTTACTTCATTCCTGTAGGTCTCCTCTTAATCCTCTATTTCCCAATTCTCCTGCAATTAGAGAAGCATTTGATAAATTGTAGGACAAACAAACAAACCAATATGTTTTTGCATTCTCTGCAAGGAGCAAAATTGGAGACAAAATTCTCTATGTTCTTTCATTCCATCAAAGGACACAGTACCAAAAATGCCACAGGATCTGGTCTCTGATATTGACACCAAAAATTGCTTTGTGGTAAGCTGTGTGTGGCATCACATAATTGCATAATTGTAATTTCCACATATTTCCAGGAATTCAACCATAAACATTTAGAAATATGGGTAATACCCTTAATTTTAACTTTCCTCTAATTGTAGCACTTGAATTGCTAGTTGTGATTGTCCTGAACTTTTACACAAGAACTTCCCAAAGGATTTTCTGTGGAAACTAGTCCCTTGAGATGCTCATCTAGATGAGAGTCCTGTATTTAATAAGTTTTGGAGCTGTATGTTCTCTTTTCTTTCAGCAAGTCATAATGCACATCAGCCTAATGCAGGCTCTGTGATGTGTGCAGTCATCTCAGCATCTCCAGTCCATTTGCAACCATGAAACATTTTTTTCTGTAAATTTATTAATTTGCTGAAGAATGTAGTTTAAATAAATTGATTTTGGCTTCTTATTTCTGCTTCATAACACCCCCTGTGCTAACCAGATTCCTACCTTTATTAGCAACTGTAAAAAAATAATAATAGTGACAGTAGTTAACTTTTTTTAGTGTTACTGTGTCCATTATTCTAAGTACTTTATAGATATGAGCTCATTAATCTTTCCACTTATCCTATGAGGTAGATATTACCATTATCATCCACCTTAATACAAAGAAAACTTAGGCATAAAGAGGTGAAGTATTTCGTCCAAGCTCACACAGCTGTTGAGTAGTGGAACTGGGATTTGAACTCAGGCAGTTAGATTTAAGAATCTGGGCTTAGTATCATTTCTGGTGACATACCTACCTTCTTTTCTTTTACTATCCTGGATCCTGCACAGTGCCTTTCAAATGGTAGGTGTATTAGTCCATTTTCACATTGCTGATAAAGACATACCTGAGACCGGGCAATTTACAAAAGAAAGAGATTTAATGGGAGGTACAGTTCCAAGTGGCTGGGGAAGCCTCACAATCATGGTGAAAGGCAAAGAGGAGCACGTCACATCTTACATGACTGGCAGCAGGCAGAGAGATCCTGTGCAGGCAAAACTCCTGATTTTTTAAAACCATCAGATCTTGTGAGACTCATTCACTATGAAGAGAACAGCACAGGAAAGACCCACCCCATAATTCAACCACCTCCCAGTGGTTTCCTCCTATTACACATGGGAATTATGGGAGTTACCATTCAAGATGAGATTTGGGTGGGGACACAGAGCCAAACCATATCAATCCACCCCTGGCCCCTCCAAAATCTCATGTCCTCACATTTCAAAACAATCATGCTTTCCCTACGATCCCCCAAAGTTTCAACTAATTTCAGCACTAACTCAAAAGTCCACAGTCCAAAGTCTCATGAGACACAAGGCAAGTCCCTTCTGTCTGTGAGCCTGTAAAATCAAAAGCAAGTTGGTTACTTCCTAGATACAATGAGGGTACAGGCATTGGGTTAAACACATCCATTCCAAATGGGAAAAATTGGCCAAAACAAAGAATGTACAGGCCCCATGCAAGTCCAAAATCCAGTGGAGCAGGCAAATCTTAAAGCTCCAAAATGATATCCTTTGACTTAATATCTCATATCCAGGTTATGCTGATGCAAGGGGTGGGTTCCCATGGTCTTGGGCAGTTCCACCCCTGTGGCTTTGGAGGGTACAGCCTCCTTCCTGGCTGCTTTCATTAGCTAGCAAGAAGTGTCTGCACCTTTTCCAATCAAATGGTGCAAGCTGTCAGTGGATCTACCATTCTGGGGTCTGGAGGAGACTGGCCCTCTTCTCACAGCTCCACTAGGCAGTGCCCCAGTAGGGACTCTCTGTGGGAGCTCTGACCCCACATTTCCCTTCAGCACTGACCTAGCAGAGATTTTTCCATTATCGCCCTGCACCTGCAGCAAACTTCTGCGTAAGCATCCAGGCATTTCCCTATGTCCTCTGAAATCTAGGTGGAGATTCCCAAACCCTAATTATTGACTTCTGTATACTTGCAGACTCAACACCACATGGAAGCTGCCAAGGTTTGGGGCTTGCACCCTCTGAAGCCACAGCCCGAGCTCTCCATTTGTCCTTTTCAGCCATGGCTGGAGCAGCTGGGATGCAAGGCACGAAGTCCCTAGGCTGCACACAGCACAGGGACCATGGGCCTGGCCCACAAACTATTTTCTCCTAGGTCTCCAGGTCTGTGATGGGTGGGACTGCTGTAAAGACCTCTGACATGCCCTGGAGACATTTTCCTTATTGTCTTGGGGATTAACATTCTGCTTCTTGTTACTTATGCAAATTTCTGCAGCTGGCTTGAATTTCTTCTCAGAAAATGGGTTTTTCTTTTCTATCACATTGTCAGGCTGCAAATTTTTCAAGTTTTTGTGCTCTGCTTCTGTTTTAAAACTGAATGCCTTTAACAGCACCCAAGTCACCTCTTGAATGCTTTGCTGCTTAGAAGTTTCTTCTGCCAGATACCCTAAATCATCTCTCTCAAGTTTAAAGTTGCACAAATCTCTAGGACAGGGGCAAAATGCCACCAGTCTCTTTGCTAAAACATAACAAGAGTCAGTTACATTTGTTCCAGGTCCCCGTCTCCATTTGAGACCACCTCAGCCTGGACCTTATTGTCCATGTCACCATCTGACTGCTGTTCAAAGTCATTCAAAGATCTCTAGGAAGTTCCAAACTTTCCCACATTTCCTTGTCTTCTTCTGAGCCCTCCAAATTGCTCCAGCTTCTGCCTGTTACCCAGTTCCCATTTTGGGTATCTTTTCAGCAGCACCCCACTCTACTGGAACCAATTTACTGTATTAGTCTATTTTCACACTGCTGATAAAGACATACCTGGACTGGGCAATTTACAAAAGAAAGAGGTTTAATTGGGCTTACATTTCCACATGGCTGGGGAAGCCTCACAATCATGGTGGAAGGCAAGCAGAAGCAAATCACATCTTATGTGGATGGCAGCAGGCAAAGAGAGAGATTGTGCAGGCAAACTCCCATTTTTTTTATTCCATTAGATCTCATGAGACTCTTTCACTGTCCCGAGAACAGTGCAGGAAGGACCTGCTCCCGTAATTCAATCATATCCCGCTGGGTTTCTCCCATAACACATGGGGATTGCGGGAATTACAATTCAAGATGAGATTTGGGTGGGGAGAAAGAGCCAAACCATATCAATATGCTTTTATGAATGTTTGATGGTACCTGAATCATCTAGCATTCTGTCTTTGACAAAGAAACCAACTTTCATCCCATCTATATCATTCCTAACAATGTAGTTGCCTAGAAGAAGCCAAAACCGTCCTCCTCCAACTTTGTTATCTAATTAAGGAAATAGAGCAGGAATTATGTTGTAGTACATAGCCAGCACATGGTGGGCATATTTTAATAATCTGCCAGAATGTAGATTGAAAAACATGCTATAGTGATGGGTCACAAAACAAACACAGACATCACAAAACAGACTGCCAGAGAATGACAAACATTTGAATATAAATTAAAAGGAGCTTTGCAGACACAGCATAACAAAAAGCTAACCATATGCTACCACCAGAATGGTTGGACACAGTGTAAAACACACATGCACATTAAATGCAAAGAAATTGCAGATGAAACAGCTTCATCAAAGAAACTGGAACCACTGCCAAACCTACATGCTGCAGTGATAGAAGGGCTTCTTTATAGAGTCACTTTAAATGTTCCCCAATAAAATAGTTATCAAAGATACACACACCCTGAAGCACTGAACAAATAGAGGTAGAAACTAAAGCAAAACAGTAAGTTTTTGGAACTGTTTTGTTATTTTCTTCCACATTGAATAATCACATACCTTGATTTATTTGTAACATTTTTAAAGGTATTACAGAGTAGAGGTTAAGAGTGTGAAGTTTAGAATCAGGCAGGCTGAGGTTTAAATCCTAGCTGTGCAATGTGCTCATGGCATAATTTTTTTCCCATAATGTTTAGTCTAAGTGACAGTACATATGGAAATGGGAATAACAATATTCTTTACACTTCTTTACACTTTTATCAGGATTAACACTGATGATGTACCCAAATAGCATAGCATAGCATAGCGTTTAGCACAGAATAAGCATTTACTCTGTAAATAAAAGCTGCTATTATTTATTTTTTAAAGCCATACATATTCTAGGATGCAAATTGGAATGTATATTTTGAGCTGTTGACTGTTTAATTTCAGCTGAGCCGAAAAGACTTCCATCTTGGGGAATTCCATCCCTGACATTATATTATTGTACAATAGTGATAGTGGTGGATCACAAAATATTTCATTTGTTCACTGGTTTGTTCATTCATTCATTTAATCATCTGTCCATTGCATTCAACAAACAGTTCCTAAGCATCCTTCAGGCTCAAAATGCACTGTCCTAGGTGCTGAAGATACAGAACTAAGTCACAACATCGGCCATCAAGATGCTCCAAGATTGGTGGGGGAGACATCCAGAAATAGAAATAATTGTAATGCACAAAGTAAGTTGTAAAATAGATACAGGTTTTGAATATTGTGAGAGTGGTATTCATTCTATCAGGGGAGGGGTGTGTAGTGAGGAGTCATTTGTACTAGATTTTGAAGGATCAGTAGTGATTTCAGGAAGAAATAGGGATTTGGAGATGTTTGAATCTGTTTATTCCAGTTATTGAATGGTAGACCATCATTTTCTAGGACTATTCAACTAACTTCTAACTGCATCATGAAGGAAGGAAGAATTTTCCAACTTTTTTGGTTTGTTACTCCTCTCAACCCCAGGCCTTGAGAGAACTCCACAGCGTTTAAAATGTAGATATTTAAAATGTAGATTACAGCATTTAAAATGTAGATATTTAAGAAAGAATGTGGACTTGGGAGTTTTCTAGACCTATGTGTGGCTTTTCTTACCCTGTGCTCTACACAGCTCCCCAGATGACCCCAGCAGGGTTGAACCTGAGTTACCGGTGGGCTTAGCCTGCACCCACTCACTCCGTACTGGCTTCCTTTCCTTCCTGTCTCTCTCTTTCCTCCTCTACCAGTGCTTCTGGGATCACTTCTAAAATAAGCTATTCACACTCAGACCCTTACCTGAGGTTCTGTTTTTAAGAGAACTCAAGCCAAAACAAGACCTCTCTGCTTGATTGCACGTTGTCAGCTTGGAGTTACTGAACTCATCTATGTCTGTGAACTGTGTTTCCCAGAGTCTCCTTCCCCTTATGATTCTAGGATGGACATTTGGAAAATGGGAAGTGACCAGAAGCCATTACTCTCAGAAAGCCATGGAAGCCAACACAGTGACAGACCAATGCAGCTGCGCCTAGCAGGCCTCAGCTTCTAGCTTCCAACTCCTGGCCCCACCAACAAACAGCTCCCATGTGAAAACCAAGCACTAGACAACATTCCTTCTGACCATTATGGTTCTGACCATAGTGGCTTATTCTGATTCTCCATCTCCATCTTCCAGACCTTCACTTCCCCAACTCTTCCTACATTTGTGTGTGCTCTAATTGCTATAGCAAGCCTCTTATTACCATAGCATTTTAGTGATTCTGTTTTCCTGACTGACGTCTAACTCTAATTCATAATAATTCATAGAGCTAATGTGGAGAGTTTTTAGTGCTCATCTTATACCAGACACTGGTTTGAGCATTCTGCATAACAACTCAATCAGTTAGGATTATTATTGTAATTATTTCCAATTTATAGATGAAGAAACTGAAGGACAGAAACTCTAGGTCAATCAGTTCAACATCACAAAGCCAACAAGTGATGGCACTAGAATTCAAACCAGGCATCTGACTTCAGAGCCTGTGGTGCAGCCAAATTTCTACCTCCCTCTTGTGGTCAAAAGTAGGTAAACTATTCCATACTTCTACCAGTTCTCTCCTCATTCATTCTTTCCCCCCTGGTTAAATCCTCCTTGGCCTAGCTCCATGTCATGGGGACCATGTACAAGTGACCCTTCAGAGGATGCCTCCCACAGGACAAGTGGTATAGTTGGAAATTTCTATATAGTATGCATGATGTGCATTTATTGAAAATATGTCAAGTCCTCGTGTGATGGCTAAATGTTATGTGTCAACTTGACTGGATTAAGAGATGAACAGAAAACTGGTAAAACATGGTTTCTGGGTGTGTTCTTGAGGATGTTTCTGGGAAAGAGGAGCATTTGCAGGGTAGACTGAGTAACGAAGATCTTTACCAGTGTGTGGACACCATCCAATTTGTTGAGGGCTGAATAAAGCACAAAGGCATTGAAATGACAAATTCACTGTCTCTTTTTCAGCAGGAATATCCATCTTCTCCTGTACTTGGGTATCAGTGGTCCTGGTTCTAGAACTTTCAGACTTGGACTGAGACTTACACTACTGGTTCCCCTGGTTCTCAGGTCTTTAGGCTTGGATGACCCACAACACTGGCTTTTCTGGGCCTTCAGCAGCTTGCAGATAGCAGAGTGAGGCTTCTTAGCTTCCACAGTCATGTGATCCAATCTTTCACATGAAATCTCTTCCTATATGTATCCTATTGGTTCTGTTTCTCTGGAGAACCCTAATATACTCAGGTCCATACAAAAACCTTATGTATTAGTATGTTCTCATGGTGCTGATAAAGACATACCCGAGACTGGGTAATTTTAAAGAAAAAGAAGTTCAATGGACTCATAGTTTCATGTAGTAAGGGAGGCCTCAGTCATGGTGGAAGGCAAAGGAGGAGCAAAGGCACATCTTACACGCCGGCTGGCAAGAGAGTAAATGCAGAAGAACTCCCATTTATAAAATCATCAGATCTCATGAGACTTATTCACTGCCATGAGAACAGTATGGAAGAAACTGCCCCCCAATTCAATTATTTCCAACTGGCCTCACCCTTGACATGTGGGGATTATTACAACTCAAGGTGAGGTTTGAGTGGGGACACAGAGCCAAACCATACCACCTTACATGCATTATTTAATGTGATATTCAAAACAACTTTATGATATAGATTTTTTTTAAAAAATACTTAACTTTCTTCTAGAACTGAGGCTTGTAGAGAGAAGAAGGTGTGCCAAGGGCACACACTGGGTACATGGTGAAACTGGGATTTGAAAGTTGGCAATTGACCTCTGTGGTGTACTCTGCTAATCTGAACATGCTTTTTAAATGCATGATTTAAATTGTCTTTTAAATCTGATGTCATGTCATCAAATATCTGAAATGGTTATATTGTTTTGGAGCAGCTGAAAGCAGACTAGGAAAACTGCACGAAGTGCAACACTTTATTTGGGCTATCAATAAGTCATTCTAGCAAGAAATCCAGGGACTAAAGAAAATATACTAAAATTGAACCACGACTTTCCCTGCCATACCCAACTACTTATTTTTTATTCTAATTTGAAAGTTTGAAAAAATCTAATGTAACGTCTCAGAAATCTGTTGCCTTAAGTAATTTTTTAAAAATCTCAATTTCTCCTTTATAAAGAAATGGCTATCATATTATTAATATGAAATGACTGACTTGGCAAAGCATATCACAGTACCTCTCTCCAGAGAGTAGCAGAGTGCAGCAACTTTGATATGTGCTAGGAAGTGCTGAGGGTTTGTTTAATGACAACAAAAATGATGTTGTGCTAGTTATTACATATGTGAATCCCATTTGTTTTATTTTCCCTTTCTTTACATTTTTTTTCTTGTAATTCATTGCATTAACTCCTCGTCTTCCTGGCTATCACTTGTTATCCATGACTTGAATTATTCTACTGAAGGATGCCTTATCATTTTAAGAAAACCAAGTGTTAGAAAGGACCTTTCATTTCTATTTGGATTATTTATCATTCAATAATTAGCCACCCCTCCAGAGAAGGAATTCAAAATGGGAGTTATGATTTGCCAAGGCATCTCATAGTTCCAGCCATTAGTGTTCACCCAGCTGAAACGACAGGACTAAAACTAATCCAATTAAGTAACAACAGAATATTTTGAATCAGTACTGAACAGATGGTAAAGCCTCCCCCATTCATCATTAATTAATGTTCATTTAGCACCCATAGAGAATGACTCTGGGTTACTGCTTCCTGAAGGTAGAGATGAAACTTCTGCATTGGAAGCTCGTACCATCTGGTTGCTGAAAAACCATCTTACAGGATCTGAAATAATTTTGTAGAATAAATCATGTCTGGAAATGGGAATGTTAAGGACCTCAATGGGAAGATTTTGTGAACTTCACAGAGGATTTCAGGGATAAAGCCTAAAATCTATGATTTTTCTTATTTAAGAAGAATTTAAAATAACAAATCTATCTCCCTCCTTTCTCTACTTAACATGCCAGCAGATATACTGAATGAATTTCCCTTCTTTTAATTTTGCCTTTACATTTTTTAAATTTTATGATTGGTTAGTTTGCATTTTGTATCTATTCTCTCTCTCCTGAGCTCTGTATGGCACTCCCAAATGTATGTGTGGGTAACATTTAAAGTTGGTAAAGTGATGCTCAAGCCTAATCATTCTTTCTGAGGATTTGTTGACACGAGTGTTTCAGAGAATATCAATTTGGTAGATAATTTGTGGAATGGTTTACCGTAATTGAATTTCTGTGCCGTAATAAGAATGGAGTAGACCCATGCCTCTCTTGAGTGTCTCTTTGTTTATAATTCTCTTTGAGAGTAATGTTTTCACTGTATTCGTATATCATAATTAAAAGAGCTTTTCCAGTGTTCTTTAAAAATTTCCCACTGATGGAATACTCATTAAAACAGTTTGAAAAGTTAGTTTACATATTTACTTTTAATAGCATTCTCATAGTATTTATTTTTGTGGACAAAGTGCCTTCCAAATTTAGACTTACACCTTTAAATGTATCTAATTTCTTTGTTTTCTGGTTATAAGCTATAACAATTTTAATTATCTATGGCAATTAATTGCCTATTCAACCTCCTCTCTCCCCAAATAGGAGATGGCAATGTGTTTAGCTAAAATTTATGATTTTGTAACCCCTATTATAATCAGGAATAGACCATAAAATATAAGACCATATATTAGGTGGTGGTTTTTAAGAATTCCCCTTTAAAGGGACTTACTCAGCTGGAATGCAGGCATACGACTGGTGTTCCAGCATCCATTTCGTTACTATGAAGTGATCTTGAGAATAGAAGCCACAAGCTGATGAAAGCAGAACAGATACTTAAATGGAGGTTGGATCATGATGGTCATACCAGTTCTGGACTGCTTTTATTTGAACTTTATGTTATATGTACAAAAATAATTCCCTGTTTTGCAGAATGCACTCTTATCGTGGATCAATTCTCTAGCCTAACTGAAACATATTTTCATAATGGAAGTGGGTTTGTATGGTGACCTACAAAAGCCCTACCAGACGTGATTCCATGATACCTTTCTGACCCTGTCTCTTGACAGTCTCTCCTTTGTACATTCTTTTCCAGCTTCATGGCCTTTTTGGTATTCTTGGTATACATCAGGTATAATCCAGCCTTCAGTATTTTGTTCTTGCTGTTCCCTCTACCTGGCACATGAGTGCCCCAAATGTTTACTCAGCAAATTCTTTCATGTCCTCCAGACTGTTACACTTCTCTTTCACCCTCTCCATCACTTCAACTTGTTATCCCCTGACATTTTATATCTCCCTTCCCTGATTTAATTTTCTCTCTTGCATGATCTAACATTGAGCATATTTTACTTTTAATCTATTTTATTGCCTGTTTTTCTTTAGAATGTAAGCTCCAAGAGACAGAGTTTTTTGCCTATTTCATTTATTAGGATAGAGCCAGATACTAGGACTGCACATACATATTTGTTGAATGAATGAAAGTGATAAGGAATTGGTTGACCAAGAGAGATGGGGAGAAAAAAGTATTAAGACTCTGATATGGAAAGCTGGAAAGCTGGTAACCCTTATTTTATTTAAATAGCAGGAAATCATGACCAAATTTGAAATGCGTAAGTGAAGAAGGATATAATGCCTATTTCCAAGATGAAAAGTATAAAAAATGAAGCAACAAAACGCAGGAAGATGAGGGCCAAAGAGCTCAATGAGAAGGGATTGCTGTAGTCAAGAGGGCAGATATGATTTTTTAAGAGTAGGAATGAGAATACCTAGAGATTGAGGATAAGAGAGATTTTCATAATCTGGGGTGGAAATGGAGGAAACTCAAATCTGGCAGTCTTAATCTTCTAAGAAGAACAAGATACAGACAATCTGATGATTGTGAGGGAAGAATAGAGATGGAAGGATGGAGTGAGGGGGAAAAGTTTTGCAATATCAGTCACTGTAGGAAACAGGAATAAAGCAGAACTAAATGAAAATTGCTACTGAGTGGTACAGAAAGGCTGAATTGAAACAGACAATGAACATTTATAGTGAAGCCAATTGTCATGGTTTTATTTCTTTTCTTATAATTGTTGGCAGTTCATAGGCAGAAGCGGGAAATTAGCAGGAACAGGTGGTCAGCTTTTCCCACAGTTGGTAAATAGTAAGGTGGGCATGGCAGAATTTCTGAGTGGTAGTAGTTGAGTAGACTGTTAAAATGGCATCCAAGTTGGGAAAGGTAAGTGGAGCTAGACCGAGGAGGATAGAACCTGAGCTGTGAAGACAGGAGCTGTCCTAAAGCCTCAGTGACTATGGACTCTACTACCTCTGTCCTCAATTGAAAGTAGATTTGGACTTTTTGTTATACTTCTTCTTATACCATACATAAAGTTTATATTCAAGGACTCAAAGTATTCTTTAACCCATTTGCCATTTGGACTGACAGATAAATGTGACCCAGTAAAACACCTCTAGGGCAAGATTTATGGTGCATACTGTCAGGTAGTCATGCTGGGAAAGACATATAGCACATCAGTTAGAATTCTAGCATGCAGAATTCTAGCATGGAGGAAAAACACTGCTCATTTCTGCTTGGTTCTAGGTGTGTGAACTTTACATTAACTCTCATTATTCCCAGCTCTCCTTTTTGTCCATGTGCTTCAGAGAAGCAAAACAAAGAGATTGGGACCTTGGGCTCCGAAATCTGTTATCTGGGATCAAATCCTGGTTCCACGATTTTCTAGCCATGTGATCTAGAAAATCAAGGTATTTAACCTCTCTCTGATTCAATTTTCTTATCTTTGAAATGGGGTCGATCCTGCAACATACTGCATAGGATTATTTCAAGGATTGATGAGATCTGTGTAAAATATCTAGAGAAGGATCAGCGCATAAGTACACTTAATTACTTATGATAATGATGATGATGATGTTGGTATTAATGTGATAACTACAAGAATTCAATGGAGCCTGCAAACAAAATATATCCATCATTCCCTTAAGGTGGGGCAAATGGGACGTGTGCCTTGTGAACATAAGCAGGGTACAATTAATAATTAAGATTATAACTGCACAAATTATCGTAAGTACTGCATGAATTAAGTATCTGGCCTAGGGCTTCCCACAGAGCCTATTTAGATAAAACAAACATAAACTTCCGAGAGACATCTAAATTGTTCAATGGCTTTCTGAAAAAAAGATTCAGGTTAAAAATATTGATTCTCAGTTCAAATCACTACAATTTCATGATAAGAAAATTAGCAAATAAATTAATTAAGAAAATTAAAAATACCCATAATCCCACTATCCACATATAGTCCTGAATAGATGCAAATAACAAAGGATATCTGGAAAATTTTGCCTTTTTTTACTACGTGTCATACATTTATATTTTCATGAATGTTATCCTTTGGCATTTCACGTGGAAGTGACTCATCTCTGTGTCTTTGGCTGATTCTCTGTGATAGTGGTGACTGGGCTATTTCCCTTGGAGCCTGTTCCCTCTCTTCTCTCTCCTTTTTTCGTATCTGTGCTTTACTGTACCTGTCATTACAGCAATCCAGAAATCTAGGGGGAAACTGTGGCTTTGTTAGACTTCTAGCCTGAGCTGTGGGCTCCTGTCCAACTTCACCAGGAATTCTGCTGTGGGAGTGTATCAGATGGTGGCCTGCTATTAATAAAGTGACTTTCATTTCTATCCTATTATTCATCATTAACCTCAGGGGGAAAAGCCAAACAGAGCACTCTTAGCTTCCGGGAATGAAATATCTTTGAATACTATAAAATTTGACTCAGGTTCCTAATATCCCATCTGTATTAACCTGTTCTCGCACTGCTGTAAATAAATACCTGAGACTGGGTAATTTATAAAGAAAAGAGGTTTAATTGGCTCATGGTTCTGCAGGCTGTACAGGAAGCTTGATGCTGGTATTTGCTCAGCTTCTGGGGAGGTCTCAAGGAACTTACAATCATGGCAGAAGGCGAAGGAGGAGCAGACACATCATATGGGCAGAGCAGGAGTGAGACAGCAGGCCGGGGCTAGGGGCGGGGTAGAAGGGAGGTGCCACACACTTTTAAACAACTAGATCTTGAGAGAACTCACTACCTGAGGACAGTACCAAAGGGACGGAGCTAAATCATTCAGGAGAAATCCATCCCCCTGATCCAATCACCTCCCACCAGGCCCTACCTCCTACACTGGGGATTATGTTCAACATGGTTTTGGGCAGGGACACACACGCAAATGATATCACCATCTAATCCCTGGCTCCACAAAAACACCTTGTATGCCCAGCCGAATATGCTTTCTTTCTTTCTAACTGTAATGTATACAAAACCCTTAGTAGAGTAGCTGACACATAGTTAGCACTTAATCAATTTAAGTACTACTTCATCTTTTTAAATATCTTAAATGCAATAAATATTAGAATATCAATATTTATTTGTGTTTATTATGATATTGATCTAAATATAAATATCAATATTCCACTCTTGGAACAATTATTATATACTCTATCCTTTCAAATAATCAGTGTGTTAGAATTTTGGGTTATTCAGTTTCTTAGATGTTTGTGATTACCCAAGGATGACCCACTGATGGAGGAAAAAGACCTAGGTAAGAACCTCCCAGGAGGGGATTTAGGACAATGCACCTTTAAGATTTTTGTCAGTGTTGCCACATTGCATGAGGTGGCCTTTTGATTGCATAACATTAGGCATTCCACAACTTTTCACACAAAGTTCTTGCTTACTAAACTAATGATTAACCAAGTACAAGTCACTTTGATGGATTTAAGTAGATTCTAGCAAGAGAAGAAAATGAAATATTTTTCTAAAACATTACATAAATAATAAAAAAAGGTTCTGAAATCCAAGAATGACAATTTCATAGATATCAAATTATATATAATGTATAATTATATTATATATTAATAATCATGATAATGAAAATCATGATGCTTTACATTAATATTGAACAATTTCTAACATTTAGATTGTCTTATGATTCTATAATATTCTTGTGATTTATAAGCAAATGAGGAAAAATGATGGGAAAGGAGTAATGATAAAAGTACACATTTGAGTGCTTACGTTTCTTAACTGATAGAGTAAACCTAGGTTTAAGATTAAACAATTAGTTTTGATAATCCCAACAGTATAGTTTTTCAGATGAACTATATTCAAAAATATTTCAGAATTTTTCAGGAAATGCCAGGGCACTAAATATAATACATACCTAACCTAAAATGTAGAATGAGTTTAAATAACAATTTTATATTCTGAAATTGTATGACAACATTTCAAAATAGGTTATAGTTTTTATGCATAATTTTAATTAGAACACCACAGCTATAAGGTACTGCATATTATCAAGACTTTATTTTACTCATGGTGAGACACAATGTCAGTAATAATATTTTTGGGGACCATGACACATGCAAAACCCTCCTTTTCTCTGCACAATTATCTGACATGCCAACTCAGACAACATTTTGGCGAAAATCTTGGGATAAGAAGTCATCAGTAATATTAGCCTAGGATGTTTCATTTCCCCCGGGATCATCAAATTATTAACTTACTTTTTATAACTCCTTAAAAAGCATTAAATGCTTTATATAACCTGTCTCATCTGGTCTGCAGGAGAATCCTAGGAGCTAGGTTTGGCATGTTTTATAGGATAGTGAAGCGTAGTGGTTAATAGCACAGATACTGGTGCCAAAGTGCCTGCCTTTGAATCTTTATTTTGTCCCTCAGGAGCTTTGGGACCCTCTGACTGTGGGCCAGTGGTCCAACCTGGAACAGGAGGATGGCCACTTCATAGTGGTAAGGGGTGAGTGAGGTGCTAGACAGGAGAAGCTTGGAGCTCCACCTGGTTGTGGTAGACACTGGACCAGTACCAGGACACACTGCCCTTGTCTTGCAGAGGAAGAGCCTATGCTCAGAGAGATTATTCTGCTTTCTCTAAGCGTTTGTATCTTTTCATTTTTGTAAGGTTGGTTCTTGATTGTGAAACAAAGGGAAAGGGGCTGATTAATGCAACCAAGAAAAAGAAAAAAAATTAAGAAGTTGTACTTAAGTACAATTACTTAAGTGTATTTTCAAGAATCGTTTGTTTAAGAAAAGCCTTCTACCTTGTTTACTTCTGTGATAATTTGAGCTGGTTATAGCCTGAGAGGGGTGGTGGCAGGCAATACAATAACAAAAGAGCTCATATTTTAAGAGCTATCAACAAAGCTAATGCATTTTCATTTTCTACTTATGATATCAAAAGACTTTCCCTAGTGATGGATTATTTCTATAATGACAAAGGCATTTTAATACAACTAGATGCGTTCCAAGACTTTATCCTTCATTTGGCAGTGGCTGGATGGTGTTGCTCATACGTACTACCTACATATATTTTTTTTTTTCCATTTTATTCAGGCATATATAGAGAGTGATGAGATTTCCCTCTTCTTTATAAGGGTAGGTTAAAACTAAACAGCAGTCTGGGCACGGTGGCTCTCACCTGTAATCCCAGCACTTTGGGAGGCTGAGTCGTGCAGATCACTTGAGGTCAGGAGTTCGAGACCAGCCTGGGCAACATGGTGAAACCCCATCTCCACCAAAAAATACAAAAATTAGCCAGGTGTGATGGCGCGCCTGTAATCCCAGCTACTTGGGAGGCTGAGGCGGGAGAATCCCTTGAACTGGAAGGTGGAGGTTGCAGTGAACCCAGATCACATCACTGCATGCCAGCCTGGGTGACAGAGTGAGACCCTGTCTCAAAGGTGCAGACATGGCCAAGTCCAAGAACCACACCACACACAACCAGTCCTGAAAATGGTACAGAAATGTTATCAAGAAACCCCAATCACAAAGATATGACTCTCTTAAGGGGGTGGGCCCCAGGTTCCTCAGAAACATGCACTTTGCCAAGAAGCACAACAAGAAGGGCCTAAAGAAGATGCAGGCCAACAATGCCAAGGCCATAAGTGCATGCGCTGAGGTTATCAAGATCCTTATAAAGCCCAAAGAGGTTAAGCCCAAGATCCCAAAAGGTGTCAGCTGCAAGCTAGATCGACTTGTCTACATTGCCCACTCCAAGCTTGGGAAGCGTGCTCGTGCCCGCATTGCCAAGGGGCTTAGGCTGTGCCAGCCAAAGGCCAAGGCCAAGGTTCAAACCAAGGCCCTGGCTGCAGCTCCAGCTTCAGTTCCAGTTCAGGCTCCCAAAGGTGTCCAGGCCCCTACAAAGGCTTCAGAGTAGATATCTCCGTGTCCAATGTGAGGACAGAAGGACTGGTGTGAGCCCCCTGGGCTACCATCTGCCTGGGGCTGGGGTTCTCCTGTGCTATTTGTACAAATAAACCTGAGGCAGGAAAAAACAAAACAACAAAACAAAACAACAACACAAACAACCAACTAAACAAAAAAACCAAATAACAACAACAAAAAACAACAAAACAGCAGATATTCGGACATTCGAACTACTGGTAGCTTTTGCTAAGCCTTTGAGGTGACTTGAATGACAGTCAGTGATAATAAGCAATAGCTTTCTTCTCTTTGCCCGTAGTGGTGGGCAAAGAGAGATGGAGAACACCAAGAGAGAGGGTGTGCGTTTGTGTGGTGAGCTATTCAGTCTTATTTATCTTCTCAATTTCTAAATTCTCTTAAGTTTGACTCAAATTCTTACCTATTCTCAACCTATGAGTCTCAGTCCTGGCTACATTTTTAAAATATTTGGGCTCTTACATACTAAGGAACAGATAATACGTATACATGATGTACATATATATTTATTAGGTTGGTGCAAAGGTTATTGCACTTTTGCCATTAAAAGTATGGCAAAAACCACAATTACTTTTGCTTCAGCCTAATACACACATGTATATGCCCATACACCTAGACACCTGTATGCATACACAGACCCTACCCTTTGATGTTGGCTCCAGCAACATCTCTACTAACTCTCTAACCTGATTGACTTAGCTACCACTGTCTTTCCAGGCTCTCTACTTTCTATGCAGATATGTGCTTTGGTATAGTTATTCACTCACTGGAAGCATTTTCTCTTCCCTTTCTCCCTTCTCTATTCCTAACCCTCTGCATGGAGCCTTTGATTGCCTTTGGACTTCCCGTCAGCGTTTACCTCAATTCTCATTTTGGCTTTGAATTATGTAGGGCTTTCTACTTAACTGTTCCAAGAATATCTATCTTGCTTTTTCAATTAGACTAATGACCAGGTTAGTCTAATTAAATAAAAGAGAAAGATATTTCTTTTATCTTTATTTTTTTCTAATGCCCAAGACTACATGTGTATCTACCATAGTGCCACATGCTTAGTAATCATTACTTGAAGGAATGAATTTCATCCAGGCTCTCCACATTCATAGTTTAAAGGAAACACCTGTTGATCAGAAGCGTTTTAGGCTGTAATCAATCTATTAACCACAATCATTACCTACAACTCATCTATTTTAAAAACTAATTAGTTAAAATTTTAAATTGAGTAAAAATTGTATATATTTATTATGTAAAACATGATGTTTTGAAAATGTATACTTTGTGGAGGGGCTACATTAAGTTTATCACCACATGTATTACTTCATAAACATTTTTTTTTTGTGGTAAGAACACCTAATACCTGCTTTTGGCAATTTTCAAGAACACACTGCATTGTTATTAATGATAATTACCATCTTGTACAATAGACCTCTTGAACTTATTCCTATCTAACAAAAGTTTTGCAAGTTTTGACCAATATCATTCCAACACCCTCACTTCCCTCTGAAAAATCCCTGGTAATCACCATTATACTTTACTTTTATAAGTTCAACTTTAAAAGATTCCACATATAAGTGAGACCATGTGGTATTTGCCTTTCAGTGCCAGGCTTATTTCACATATCATATAGTCCCCAAAGTTCATCTATATTATCACAAATGACAGGATTTCCTCCTTTTTACAATGGGAATAGTTTTCTATTGTACGTGTACAACATTTTCTTGATCCATTCATCCATTGATGAACACTTAGGTGGACTCCATATCTTGGTTACCGTGAATAACGCTGCAGTGAACATGGGGTTGCAGGTATCTCTTTGTTGTATTGATTTTGATTCCTTTGGATATATACCTAGTAGTGGGATTGCTGGATTATATGGTTGTTCTATTTTTATTTCTTTGAGCAACCTGCATACTGTTTTTCGTAAGGGTTTACCAATTTACATTCCCAGCAGTAATGTGCAACAATCCATTTTTTGACTTTAACCATATAAACAATCACCTATGTAACCTTTCTTCTTGGATGTCTAAAAGGCACTGAAACCTGTCATCTGACCCTCTGACTATGTCAAATTCCTTGTCAGATGCTCTTATATTTATATCTCCTTTAAAATTTTACATTTATTTGTGCAATTATTTGCTTAATCTCTGATTGCCTCATTGGACTATAGCCCAATGAGGGGCAGAGAATATGACTGTTTAACTAACTATTCTATCTTTCATATATATCAGAAGGAAGAAATGAAAGAAGGAAGGAAGGAAGAAAGAAATGGGAGGAAAGAAAAATAAAAGAATGAGAAATGTTCACAGTCTATTGCTAAAAGTTCAAAGCCTGTTAGTTCCTTTAGCTGTATGTTTTGATGTTTCTTTGCAGACTAAACTAATATTTCCAAACAAAATCGCTTTTAAAATTTAACACCAAGCTCAATTTTCATTTCAAAATTGTGCCAGTTACTGAAAATGTTTTATTATTATGTGGTGTCACAAATGGTCTGGAAGCTCTCTCAAACATGCTGGGCATGTAGTATTGGGTGTCTATGGCTATCTCCTAAAGATAGCTTATCTAGTTATTGCTAAACAAACAAAAAAGAAAAAGGAAAGAAAGAAAAACCCTGATGAAGTAATCATCATGCTGTGTGTAAAATAAAGTGCAGCAAATAGCTCTATAAAATAATATTTTTAAAAGATACTTTTTCATTTTGTTTTGTTTTGTTTAATGTCCCAGAACCTTCCAATTGAGAGTTAAAAGAAACTACTATAGTGAATAAAGTTGGTTAAAATTCAGGACAAAACCACAAATGCAGAAAAAAGAAAAGAGGTTGTGGGAAATTCAGATGTATATTTACATCCTAAACAATAAAACAAACAGAGAAATAAAAATTTCATTCTTCTCTAGGATGAGACAGGATCCTCCCAAGATGGTCCTCATATTAGTCCATTTTCACACTGCTGATAATGATATACCTGAGACTGGGTAAAATTTAAAGAAAAAGAGGTTTAATGGACTCACAATTACACGTGACTGGGGAGGCCTCACAATCATGGTGGAAGGTGAAAGGCACGTCTTACATGGGGGCGGGTAAGAGAGAAAATGAGCAAGCAGAAAGGGAAACCCCTTATAAAACCATCAGATCTCATGAGACATATTCACTACCATGAGAGCAGTATGGGAGAAACTGCCTCCATGATTAAATTACCTCCCACCAGGTCCCTCCCCCAACACATGAGAATTATGGGAGCTACAGTTCGAGATGAGATTTAGGTGGGGACACAGTCAAACCGTATCAGTCCTCAAACAGAAGGCTCACCCAGGTCTGTTGGAAGCGACTTTCCACTGTCAGTGTCCAAACTATCCCCAAGTATTTATTGTGAAATGTTTCTTCTAGATCTTGAGATCTCTAAAATGAGAAGAATTTTTCCCATTTCTCTTAATGAAGATTGCCTCTACTGCTGGTTGGACATCAGGAGATCGTTCAGCTCTGCTAGTATTTGCCCTACCTTGGAAGTCTTGCAGGTACTTTTCTTACCTGGAGTTCTCTAACTTTGAGAACTCTAAATTTCCTCCATTGTTTTCTTTAAAAAATAGATTTGAAAGCATCATCCTCTAAAGAGTCTGTTTTAATAATTCCAGAGTGGTGGGTCCAGGAATTTGTTTTTATTTTATTTCATGTTTAAGGCACCATAAATGACGCTAATGAATCACCCCAGGTGAACTCAATGAGAAACACGGCATTACAATTTTTGGCCCTTGAGAAAAGTCATATCTACACAGGCTTTATTTGCCCAATTATGTCAGCAGAGACTTATATTTAATATGCTGGTTTCTCTTAAATTAAAAAATAGTCTTCTTTTCCCCTGTGTTCTAGTATAGTTCTTTCCCTCTCTCTCCCCTCCCCTCGAGTCCTACCTCCCCTCACCTCACAGATCTATACTTGGCTAAGCAGGATAATAACCCAATTTCTTCAGATTTTGTGTAGCACAATTTGTATGCATCTTATCTTGATATATCTTTTCTTTCTAATACCTCTTAACCCCCAATATTCTCCCTTTTTCTTCAACTAATGTACTCTTTAGGGATATCAGTCCACATGTGTGAGAGCCCTTACTATACCATTTCTGTTCTTCAGGGTATTGTTTTTCTTTGTATTCATACTTCACTGCTTTTTTAACATATTTAATTTTTTTATTAGGAAAGACATTGTTAAACTTCTATCACTTTTGGTTGAGGGTTGGGTAGCGGAGTGTGATGATGACAGCTGAATATGATCCTTGAGCAGCATGGTTTGAGCTGCAGGGGTCCATTTATATATGGATTTTTTTTCAATAAAAGTTGGTCCCTGCTTAGGGGTGCATTCCACATTCACAACCAGATGTGAGTGGAAAATACAGTATTCGAGGGATGCCAAACGAATATGGAGGACCCACGTTTTGTATACGTAGGTTCCTCAGGGGTGACTACAGGACTTCCATGTGTGCAGATTTTGTTTTCTGTGGATGGCCCTGAGATGAATTCCCTGCAGGTATCAAGTGACAATTGTACACACACTACACACACACACACACACACACACACACATACACACACACACATGTCTTTGCTAATAATCCAAAAACTGTGCTTCCTAGATCTGTTTATGGTATCTGATTATGGTGATTTCTCTGTTATGGTCCAATCAGAAGACAGAAACCACTCGAGCCTTTCAACAGAGGCAGCTTCATTCAGGGAATTTATCCTTAGGGAAGGGAAGATCTGAGAAGCCAAATGGAATGGTTAAAACACTCAGGAGATTAGTAACAGCTGGAAGCTATGCTCACTCTTAAGACTGGAGAGACATAGGGAGGCAGTGGTGGTGGTGGTGTTACCAGAACATAGGAACCAGGATCTCCTTCAGGGAGTGAGAATCACGACAGGGACATGGTAAAATCTAGAGTTCCATGGAAGACACCACTGCTGGGTGTGCTGTGTGAAACAGAGCAAGAGGGAGAAATGCCCCTACTCCTTCCCAATATCTGACTTCTTTCTTCTTGCCCTCCAGTCTTCTGCCAGTACTATCCAATGGTTAAAACTATGTGGAATCCAGATGACAAGGGATCCTTGAAAATGTAGTTTCTTAAAGGAAGAGCAGAAAATGGATTTAAGAGAAAAAGACACACGACTGGCACAGTTTCTGTACAAGCACGAGCTCATATGACATATGGAGTCTGCCTTTTCTATCCAAGCAGAAATTACTCCCCGTAGTGAGTTACTAAGTATGTACATCCCAGCTAGCCACAGAACCCGGAAGGGTCCTCGGAAGATCCTTAATCTGGAGCCAACAAATGACACCAAAGAATATCAAACTGTGTATGGGACCAGATGTAGATGGTGCAGACCCCAGAAAGACCTGCAGCAGACTGTATCCAGCAGTCGTGCTTTATGCTATTTAGTTTTTTTTTGACCCAGCATAATGATGGGAACCTCCACGTTGTATGCTGGTGTCTCTTCACCTTTTCTACTGCCTTGCCGACCATTCTATATTTAGATCATTTCAATTTGGTTTGGTTAATTCCTCCTCTGAAAACGTCCTCTTAGTATAACCTACTGGCTGCCAAATCCACTGGTAGCTTTTCTTGGGTATTTCAGTTGGCTATTTAGTAGCATTGAAAACTGTGGAGTACCTTCTTCCTCTTTAAAACTTTATAGACTTCATTTGAGATAATATTTTTTTGCTTTTCCTTCTAATTTTGACTACTCTTTCTTCACTTTTTGGTTTTTAATTTTTAGGTTCAGGGGTCCATGTGCAGGTTTGTTTTGTAGGGAAGTTGTGTGTCATGGGGGTTTGGTGTGTAGATTATTTTGTCATCTAGGTAATAAGCATAGTACATGATAGGTAGTTTTTGGAACCTCCTCCTCCTCCCACCCTCCACCCTCAAGTAGGCCCTGGTTTCTATTGTTCCCTCGTTTGTGTCCATGTGTACACAATGTTTAGCTTCCTCCTATAAGTGAGAACACACAGTTTTTGGTTTTCTATTCTTGAGTTAGTTCACTTAGGATACTGGCCTTCAACTCCATCCTTGTTACTGCGAGGGTCATGACCTCATTCTTTTTTTAATGGCTGTGTAGTATTCCGTGGTGTATATATACCAGATTTTCTTTTTCCAGTCCACCGTTGATGAGCATTTAGGTTGATTCTATGTCTTTGCTATTGTGAATAGTGCAGAGACTAATATACATGTGTTTTTATGAAATCATGATTTGTATTCCTTTGAGTAAGTATTTAATCATGAAATTGCTGGGTCAAATTGTAGTTCTATTTTAAGTTCCTTGAGAAATCACCAAACTGCTTTCCACAATGGCTGAACTAATTTACATTCCCATCAGCAATGTATAAGCATTTCCTTTTCTCTGCAACTGTTGTTTCCCTCACCAGCATCTGCTGTTTTTCTACTTTTTAACAATAGCCGTTCTGAATGGTGTGAGATGGGATATCATTGTGGTTTTCTGTGCATTTCTGTAACAATTAGTGATGTTGAGCAGTTTTTTTAAATATATGCTTGTTGGCTGTGTGCATGTTTCCTTTTTGAATAGTGTCTGTTCATGTCTTTTGCATACTTTTTAATGAGGTAGTTTGTTTTTTGCTTGTTAAGTTGTTTAGGTTAATATGAGACTTTTGTCAGGTGCATAGTTTGCAAATATTTTCTCCTGTTCCATAGGTTGTTCACTACATTGAAGTTTCTTTTGCTGTGCAAAAGTTTTTTAGTTTAATTAACTTCCATTTGTCAATTTTTGTTTTTGTTGCAATTACTTTTGGTGTCTTCACTACGAACTCTGCCAGCGCCTATTTCCAGAATGATATTTCCTAGGTTTTGTTTTATAGTTTTAGGTTTTTCATTTAAGTCTTTAATCCACCCTGAGTTAATTTTCACATATGGTACAAGGAAGGGGACCAGTTTCAATCTGCATATGCTGAGCCAGTTATCCCAGCACCATTTGTTGAATGGGAAATTCTTTCCCATTGCTCGTTTCTGTCGACGTTTCTTTTAAAGATCATGGTTGTAGGTGTGCGGCTTTATTTCTGGGTGCTCTATTTTATTCCATTGGTTTATGTGTCTGTTTTTGTGCCAGTACCCTGCGTTTTGATTACTGTAAAGTTGCAGGTTAGTTTGAAGTCAGATAATGTGATGCCTCCAGATTCGTTCTTTTTGCTTAGAATTGCTTTTTCTATTCAGATTCTTTTTTGGTTCCATATGAATTTTAAAATAGTTTTTTTTCTAATTCTGTGAAAGATGTCATTGGTAGTTTGATAGGAATAGAGTTGAATCTGTAAATCGCTTTGGGTGGTATGGACATTTTAACAATTATTAATTCTTCAGCCTTTTTTTCTTTTCTTTCTCTAATTGCCTTTTAGTTCTAAATATTTGTGTTCTCAAGAACTCCAAAATTGCGCTTTTTGCCTTCTCCCAGCCCACTCCCCTGTTTTACTGATATGTGTTCCCTGGGCTGTCTCATGCTATGAAATCAATATAACCTATGTCCTTTCAAATGTCGTATCTTCTTTTTACACTGGAAGTGTTTCCTAAACTTTAGGTCTGCATTTCAGTTGTCTACAGATCACCTTCATGGGCAAGTATTACCTCAAATTCAGCATGTCCAAAACCAAAGCTATTATTTTCTCTCCTTAAACCAATTCCTATCTCAGTTAACAGTAGCATATTAACTAGAAAAACCTACTAATCTCTCTGACCTCCTCCAAGGTGAATTGTCATCTGTGCTTTTAGGACATATAATTTATTACTCTACGTTTTGGTGTGAATGTTTGTTCTCCTCCCAAATCCAAATGCTGAAACCTATTCACCAGTGCAATGGTATATGCAGGTGGTACAGTTTGGAGGTCATTAAGTAATGATGATAGAGGTCTAATGAATGAGATTAGTGCCCTTATAAAAGAGGTCCAAGAGAGTGCCATTATCCCTTCCTGCCCTGTGCAGACACAGCGACAAGGAACCATCTATAAGAACCAGGAGATAGGCCCTAACCAGACACCAAACCTGCCAGTGCCTTGATCTTGGACTTCCAGCCTCCAAACTGTGAGAAATAAATATCTGTTGTTTACAAGCCACCCAGTTCATGTTTTTTTTTTCTTATATCAGCCTGAACATACTAAGGCACTCTTATATTTATTTATTTTTTTTGTGGTGAGTTTTTATTTGCCTGTTAGTTTATAGATTGTGACTTCATCAAGAGCAGGGACTATATCTTATTTATCTCTGAATTCCCAGGCCTAACTCACTGCAGGCCTTATTCTCATTATCCCCTTCCTTCTCAGATCCTGATTACCCTTCAAAAGAAAATGACAATGTGCACATCTGTTTACACGTTTGGAGAATTCATGGTGTCTTTTATTTTCTTAACTGTTTTTACTTCAGTTGCTTACATTTTCTCATTATTTTAGAGAGTTTGGACATACCTATTTTATTTTCACTTGCCTGAGCGTATGAATTCCAGCCATTTGAGAAATGCACATGTTTTGTTTGTTTTTGTTTTTTGAGATGGATTCTCACTCTGTCACTCAGGCTGGAGTGCAGTGGCATGATCTCGGCTCACTGCAACATCTGCCTCCTGGTTCAGGCAATTCTCCCACCTCAGCCTCCCAAGTAGCAGGGATTATAGGTGTGTGCAACCACACCCAGCTAAATTTTGTATTTTTAGTAGAAACGGGGTTTCACCATGATGGCCAGGCTGGTCTCGAACTCCTGACCTCAGGTGATCCACTTGCCTCAGCCTCCTAAAGTGCTGGGATTACAGGCATGAGCCACTGCTGCCAGCCGAGAAATATACATGTTTTGAACCATAAGAAATAAATTTGTCTAGAGCATGAAGTTCATTGCAGTGGAAATTTTACTGGTCTCCTATACCATATTTATCTTTATAATGTAGATGAAGAGGAAAAATGAGAATCTTTGATAATTTGTTGTTGTTGTTGTTCACCACAGAGTTCCATAGATTTTGACTGTAACCTTGTTTTGTTTTTACAGTAACATTTTTATTGTACTTGGAAGAAGGTACTTACTTATAAAAAATTTCAAATATTTTTCTCTGTTTTTTTAAAAAACAAACAACCAAAAACAGAGTCTCACCCTGTCACCAGGCTGGAGTGCAGTGGTGCAATGTTGGCTCACTGCAACCTCCGCCTCCCAGGTTCAAGTGATTCTCCTGCCTCAGTCTGCTGAGTAGCTGGGACTACAGGCGTGTGCCACCACGCTCAGCTAATTTTTGTACTTTTAGTAGAGATGGGATTTCACCATGTTGGCCAGGATGATCTTGATCTCTTGACCTCGTGATCCACCCACCTCAGCCTCCCAGAGTGCTGGGATTACAGGTGTGAGCCACTGTGCTGGGCAGATTTTCTCTATTTTAAAACTGATGAGTTTGCATGTATCTTAGTATTCTACCAAGGATCTAGAATTTACTTTTAGTTGTGTCTCAATTCTAGAATTTGGATGAATGACATAACTCAAAAATCAAGTTTAGGTGAAACTTTATAAATTCAATCTAAGACTTAGTCTCCTAGAAAACAGAATCTGATGCAAAGATGTGAAATATTGATGCTTTACTTGGGCAATGCAACCCCAGGTAGCAGAATAAGAGTGAAGAAAAAGGTGCGCCAAGAAAGAAAGATGGGAAGAGATGCATTCCCCAACCACTGCTGCATCACAATGAGCTATGAAAAGACACCGCTGGGCCCCACAGGTGCACCTCCTCTGCTCAGGGCACTGGCAAAGACTCCTGCATGGAAAAGCTGTTCCCACAGAGCAGCCCATGTGGGTGGTAGGGGTTGACTTCCTCCTGCTTCCTGTTGCCATTGTTCAAAGTGTGCTTCACAGGGAGTTAACTCTCCTGCACTTCTTTTTATTTTAGAGTGACGGGTCTCCCTCTGTTACCAAGGCTGGAGTTCACTCATCCTCTCCTACTACCTCACCCTTCTGAGTCTCCAATGCCTATTGTTCCACTCTCTATATCCATGTGTGCACATTATTTAGCTTCCACTTATAATTCTGCATGTGATATTTGTCTTTCTGTGTCTGTCTTCTTTCACTTAAAATAAAGACTTCCAATTCCATTTATGTTGTTGTAAAACACATAATTTCATCCTTTTTTATAGTGGAATAGTATTCCACTGTGTATCTATATCACATTTTTCTTTATCTGATTTTCCACTGATGTTCACTTAGGTTGATTCTGTATCTTTGCTATGCTGAACAGTGCTGTAATAAACATATGATATGATTTTTTTTTTCCTTTGGGTAGATACCTTATTTTTAGTTCTCTGAGAAATCTCCATACTGTTTTCCATAGAGCTTGTAATAATTTACATTCCTACAAACAGTGCATAAACATTCCCTTTTCTCTACATCTTTGGCAACATTTGTTATTTTTTGACTTTCTAATAATAGCCATCTGATGTGGGGTAAAATAATATCTCATTGTGGCTTTATTTTTATTTATTTATTTTAATTTTGCTGGAAAAATCTCATTTGTTTTTCATTGTCTTTTATGTTAAACTTTCTACAAAAGGATGTATAAATGGGCAAGTAGAGAATCTGTATCTACAAAATGTTTTCTTTGATGACTAGTGATGTTGAACACTAAAATAAATATACCTGTTGGCCATTTATTTTTCTTCTTTTGGAAAATGTCTATTCATGTCCTTTGTCCATTTATTAATGGGATTATTTGGTTTTGGTTTTTGTTGAGTTGTTTGAGTTCCTTGTAGATTCTGGATATTAGTCCCCTGTTAGATGCATAGTTTGCAAACACTTCCTCCCAATCTGCCATGTTCTTTGCTCACTCTGTTGATTCTTTTGCTGTGCAGAAGTATAATTCTTCTAGTTCGTATCATGTGATGGTTAATATCAGGCGTCACCTTGATTGGTTTGAGAGATGACTACATGGCTGGTGAAGTATTGTTTCTGGGTGTGTTTGTGAGGGTGTTTCCACAGGAGATTGATATTTGAGTCCATAGACTGGGAGAGGAAGACCCACCTTCGCTGTGGGTGGGCACCATCCAATCAGCTGCCAGCACAGCTGGAACAAAGTAGGTAGAAGAAGGTGGGATAAGTTTGCTTGCTGAGTCTTCTGGCTCTCTTTCTTCTTCTTGTGCTGGATGCTTGTTTCTGCTTCTCCTGGCCTTGGACATCAAACTTCAGTTCTTTGGCGTTTGAACTCTGGAATTTGCATCAGCAGCTACCTGGGGGCCTTCAGGCCTCTGACTGTAGATCAAAGCCCACACTGTTGGCTTTTGTGGTTTTTGGACTTTTGGACTTGGACTGAGCCACTGCTGGTTTCTCTCTTTCCCCAGCCTGCAGACAGCCTATTGAGGGACTTCTTGTAATAGTGTGAGCCAATTCTTCCTAATAAATACTCTTTCATACATACATATATCCTATTGGTTCTGTCTCTCTGGAGAACCCTGACTAATACATATCATTTAGCTCTGCCTATGGTCATCAAGTATGTTAAATCCCATTCTGTGTGGGTAGTGTTATTTTTATTTCCCTGTTTTGTACAAGCTACAGTTCACCAATGGGCTAAGCTCTGTTGCTTGAATTCTGGTGGCAGAGGCAGGGGCCACACACATGGCAGATGGGCGGGCTGTATGGTGGTAGCTGAGAGCAAGGGATTTTCTTGCCCTAAGCAGGGTCCAGGAGGCAAGAGAGTCACACATAACCCAAAGAAGTGCATAAAATTACCATCTAATAGAGGTGTTAGCTCAAATTCTCCTCTTCCAGGGTTAGCTGACAAGTTTACAGAGAGGGAAGGAGAGCAGAATATCTCTGCCCAGAAGTTGCATCAAGATGACCAAGTTGCCATGATTAAATCATCACAGATATTTTGAACTGGAAAACAGAAACAAAAGCATTGAAAGCTAAAATGCTCCCATAATCCTTTCTTGACTCTGTGTGTCACCCTTGGAGAAGTCTGCATTGTCTCTTGCTGTAGGATGAGTGCATGGGACACACTTAGTGTCTCTTCTGAAGAAGGTTTCTGATATGCTTAACTTTTCCCATGGTTTTTAAAGAGAATCTAGCTTTGTTGCCCCTGTCTTCTGCTAAAATAAATGTTAAAAAAAAACTGGAAAAATTAGTGACCTACAGTTTTCCAGGGATAAGGTTCACCTGTGGAGAAGCATTATTCCAATGACATTTTCTGCTGAACTTGAAGCATTATTTCTGGAGAAATGTATGTCCTGGTTCTAATTGCATTTCAGATTTTCACGTTTTCTTTGGTTAGGAAATAGAGCTACACAATGTTTTACCTTCAGTGGATGTTTTAGGACCCAGCCATACCGTGAACAATTTTCCCTATGGGCGTGCAAAGTCAGCTGGTTCTAAATGTGCCTCCAGAAATGAGCAATCAAAGCTTTGGCTAGAAACATGTGTCCAGGTCTCTTCCCCATGCAGGCCTTTGGACATTGACTCCAGTCCTGAGTATGACCAATCGGCGCCTGGCACTCCTCACAAAACCCTTCTTTTGAGGTCAATTGTGGATTACCTGAATATTTTTTGAAAAATTTTACATAGTGCCCAGGAGTAATCCTCAACTGCATTTGTTAAATCCCCAAAGCATTATAATACACATATTCTAATGGTTTATTATCTTTGCGTTCTCTTCTCTGAATTGTGCTTCTTCTGTTCTTTAACTGAAAGGAGTGGTATCAAAACGTGCATCTCTGGAGTTGGGCTGGGAGTCCTGTCCTCTGCTGGGCAGCTTATGTCCCTTTGGTGGCTGCTCCCAGTCATTTCCTGACCTGCTGCTGCCCTTCTGTGTTTGCTTTTAGATATCTCTCACCTAGAATGCCAAATGATCATTTGTGAACTGCAACAGTTCCCTGGGGCTAGTTGGTGGACCGCCCATGCATTCCAGACTGCCAGCATCCCGAACTACTTGGAAATGGACAATAAATGAGTGTTCTTTGTATTTCCTGTTTTGTACAAGTTATATCACTAGTGGCCTAAGCCAAATGGCTTGAATTCTGAGATGTACATCTTATCATTTTTAAAGTCAATGCAGAGTAATTTTTTCCCAATATTTTGCTGACAATGGAGAAGGCTTGATATAGTATCTTTCTTTCCCTTCTTCTTGAAAGGACAGACTAACTCTACAAATCATTATCCAGCTTGACAGAAATCAATGAAATCTACTAGTGGAAATTCACATTTCACCCAACAACGTGAAAAGGCAAATAAATAAAAGTCTATTCAATTGTGCAAGTGCTTTGTAAGCTCTGTCTTGAAAGAAAAATAAAAATAGTATGGCTTTGCTGATTTAAAAATTTGTTAGGGTGTTTCAACCTGGGTTAGTTCATGGCTTTATCTTAAAGATTTCAGCCACCTCTAACAAGCAAGAGCTGAAAATTTTACTAGGCTGTTAACCTTCATAAAAGAGTAAGTAGTTTAATTTTACTGGCTATTCCTCTTATTATATTGATCTGCTTTTTGGCAGGTGTTTTGTTAAGAATTGTGGGAGATACAGGGATCGGATATTTGCCCTAAAGGGATTATATTCCTGTGTGGGAGAGAATATGTGAATGATAGAAAGATGACTTGTATCATTACAGTTGAACAGGTTTGTACAATATAGCAATTGCTAATAGACATTGCATTGCCCTAATTTAGATCTAAGAGGATTCTCCACTGATTGTTACTTGCTTGGCTAAAGTCATATCATAAAATAGTAAACCACTGTCTTGATTAGGAATAAGTACTCTCAGAATGGTCTCATAACATATTTGAAAAAATAGAAATTGTAATAAATGAATGAATAAGTAAGTAATTAATTCATATTTATTTCTTAAAATCAGGAGTTATAAAGCTTACCTAGAGTCTTGAATGTTGGAAACCTCTCTTTAAGTCAATGCCTTTAGCTTAGTTCTACAAAATGCACTAGTGTTTCTTCACAGGCAACCTTTAGTGATAGTTTTTACTATTCTTTTAGTATTACTAGCTTTGTTTTTCCTTACGGGGAACTTAAGATCTCTGGGGATTAGTTAGGGTCTTCTGTCAGTACATGCTATTCAAAGCACAGTTTGGCATTCATTGGATGATTTCCTTTTTTTATCCTTACTTTCTTTGTCTCTGCTTATATTCCTGGCTATATTTTCAGCTTCCCACCTCTGCATTTTTTACAATATTGGTTCTTGGATCTATGGTAGAATGCCTGTTGTTTATTTCCAGTACAAAAACAAATCATGAGTTGTTGGGTTTTTTTTTTTTTTTTGTCTCCCAAAGAGTCTTTGCTATTAGAAACCACCTTTAACTGCATAAAAAGCTCAGATAACTAGTAAAGTGAACATTTAAAATTTGCTAGAGGTAAAGCAACTATATAGTAGCAACCTGGATAGAGTGTGGTTCATGAGCTCATGCCTGCCAGCCTAGAGCTAGGTAGCTCCACTGCCGGCTGTACATCCTAGGAAAACAGGCTCTCTGGATGGATATCAGAACTTGAGAGTGCTTCCAGAAATGACATGAAATTACAGATTGAGGAAGTCAGAAGATAACATATCCGTGTACTTGACCAAATTGTTGCTGACATTGATTAAACACAAGTGGTTAGCTTTCCAGGTGATCTGGTAAAAATATATATATTTTTGGTAGAAACATTAGGATATTGAGATACTGTTAAATGCCTCTGAGTGGGATAAGTGTTCTTTGTTGTTGTTGTTGATCTTCATATTCTGTAATTAGATCACATTTTTTAATAAGAGAAAGTAATATTTTAAAATATGAAAGAAAAGCAGTTGGAAAGTTTAATTAATTTTTTTTTTGTCAATTATGCCTGTTACAAAATAGGGGCAGAGGGAAAACCTCTCTTATGTTCTCTCTCAAGTTTTGCTGAAATCAATGGCAATAGACAGATTAATAGGAGAAAAGGGTATATAAATTTATTAACATGTATAAGCACAGGAACCATGTAAAATATGAGACTCAAAGAAAAGTCAGATGGTTGAAGCTTATCTAGCCTTTTCATAGGAGAGAGGGGAAGGGAGATTGGGGAAATGTGGGCAATTGTGAGGGGTAGTACATGATATTCAGATGAAATGAATAAGCCTGAAGAACGATGGCCTGGAACATATCTCCTTGGAGCTCCAAGAGATGTGGTGGGAAGGTGAGGGATATAACTTCACTGTAGACAAAGTTTGTCTTATTATGCAAATAAAGTGTCCCAAAAGTCTCCCTGGCAATCTCAGTTTCCCTGAGAAGAATAGATGAAAAGTCTATCTGGGTGAGGTGATGACTTTTAGTCTCTTTCCATCAACCATTCCTGGCGAGTTATTTGATGAGATTCCTAAGGAGGGATTTTAAGACAACTGCAGTTCTTCTGCAAGCACTTCCTTTAATCAAATACAGGAACTTCAGAAAAAGTCCCTGCTGGTACTTCTGGAAAGAAAGGGGACAAGAGAGACAGGGAGTGGAGGAAGCTCAGAGAGGGAGCTTGGTCCTGAGGTTTATTTCTGAGGCCTTTCAGTTTCCTCTAATTCGAAACACTCAGCATACCAAAGCACCATGCATATCAAGCACAATATTAGAAAATTTAGCATAACTTTTTAAATTGCAAAAATTTGAGGAAAATGAAATGTCATCAATCAATAGTTTGTTATACTGTATGTTTATCCTTTCTTGTGGCTTTAAAAAAATTATGGTGTTTTTAATATATATCTTACAGAAAAAGAATAAAAAATAAGATTAGAAATGGAAAAAAATCCAAAGCAGTAGAAAATAATGTTCTGAAAATAACATGAAGGTTTGCAGAACTTCCCTGTAATGCCCTGAAATTTTACCAATGTATGATAAATAAGTTGCTAAGGAATATAAATGTTCTATAAAGCAATTGTTTAAAACTATTGTCTTGATATATCTAATTTTGTCCAATTTTCTTTGACCAAACTAAATCCTAATAGTGGAGTTAGTTCAAATTTCTGTTTACTCGGGGCCCCACCAATCCAACACCTTCAACTCTTACAATAAATGAAAAACTAACCTTGTGTATCTCCTTTACTGAAAGGTCTGATTTTTTCAGTTATTCATTTTTTTTTTTTGGTAAGGAAGACTTCATTTCAGATTTTGCTTTCTACTTCCTTCCCTTTCCTAGTCTTCCTTTCCTCTCTCCTCCCATCTCTCCTCCCCTCACCATCCCTATTCTCCTTCCTCTCCTTTCTTTTCTCCTCTTTTTTCCACTTCTCTCCTCTGCAGACTTTATTTCCATCTTTATCATTTTCTTTTCCATTTCTTCTCTCTTTTCTTCACTTTTCCCTTTTCTCCCTTCCTTTGTCTGCCCATCTCTTTTCGTGTCTCCTTTCTTCCCTTTTTCTTTCATAGAGCTGGAATTAAAACAAAACAAAACAAAACAAAACAAAACAAATGGAAAGAAACACAGATATTCACGATTGGCCTTTCCTGTTTCTCAGACCCCTGGGAAACAATGGCAAGATTCAGTTACAGCTTGATGGAAATTTCTAACCATTTAACTCCATTACAAATGTCATCCATGTAACAGAGAATAACTTCCCCAGTAGGCTAATTGTCATGTTTTATCTTATTTGACTAGGTCATGAGTTAATTGAACATTATATGAAAAAGTCAATATATAGGTTTAATTGTACTTAATCATGTTTTAATAATTGATGAACTTTTGTGTCATAAGTGAAAAACGTCATCGTGTCCATTGCCTTGTAGTTCACATAACATAATGAGATGAATAGTAGGGTTATGAGGCTAATTAATATAGGTCAGGCCTGTTCAGGTTTGTTTTATTTAATCCAGAAATAATCTTAAAACAACCGGATTTGTACTATAGCATTTTCTTTTTTGAGACAAGCTCACTCTGTCACCTGGGCTGGAGTGCTGTGATGCTCTGATAGATCACTGCAGCCTCAAACTCAGGTGATCCTCTTGCCTTTGTTAGTGAGGAATTGTGTGTGGTAAGATTTGGCAGTCTTGTAGCTGGAAGAACTTAAGATGTTTGTGAAGTATCTCATTTTTTTTCTCATTAGTTTATGTAGTTCTTATGGTTTGAGCAGTTAGTTCCTGATGCTAACTTTATATTTAGAAATGATGTAAGTTGAATGAAGTGCTCCATAAAAACAATGTGACATAAGGGGCAATAATCCCAGTGAAGAGCCTAGAGCTTAATTAATATGAATGACAATGTATCTTGGTGTATGAGTCTGTTTTCTCACTGCTATAAAAATACTACCTGAGACTGGGTAATTTATAAACAAAAGACGTTTAATTGACTCACAGTTCCACATGGCTGGGAAGCCTCAGGAAACTTACAATCATGGCAGAAGGTGAAAGGGAAGCAAGGCATGTCTTACATGGTGGCAGGCAGGAGAGAGAGTGCAGGGGAAACTGCCACTTTTAAACCATCAGATCTCATGATAACTTCCCTCACAGTCATGAAAACAGCATGGGGGAAATCACCCCATGATCCAGTCACCTCCCACCAGGTGCCTTCCACAACATGTGGGGATTACAATTTGAGATGGAATTTGGGTGGGGACACAAAGCCAAACCATACTGCTTGGCTTGAATCAACCTGAGGGATTTGTTTTTGTCTTTCTAAATTGTTGCTAATGCAGCTGGACTTTCACATGAACTTTTCTTTTAATCGACTATTGCAATGGCTTCCTATTATCCCTGTTTCCTTCCATCTGCCCTCTCCAATCCATCCTATATTTTTTCCAGGTCATTTTCCTCCAAGGCAGCAATCTCGTCATACTACCTGCTTGATTTTTTCAGGGATAGTATTTTATTTAGGATTTTCACATCAATGTTCATTAGGGATATTAGCCTGAAATTTTCTTTTTTTCGTCTGTGTCTCTGCCAGGTTTATTCATTTCCTCTAGATTTTCTAGTTTATTTTCATGGAGGTGTATATAGTATTCTCTGATGGTAGTTTGTATTTCTTTGGGATCAGTGGTGATATCCCCTTTATCATTTTTTATTGTGTCTATTTAATTGTTCTCTTTTCTTTTTTATTAGTTTAGCTAGCAATCTATCTGTTTTGTTAATTTTTCAAAAAACAGTTCCTGGATTAATTGACTTTTTGAAGGGTTTTATCCGCTTCAGTTCTTCTCTGATCTTAGTTATTTTTTTGTATTCTGCTAGGTTTTGAATTAGTTTGCTCTTGCTTCTCTGGTTCTTTTAATTGTAATGTTAAGGTGTCAATTTCAGATCTTTCCAACTTTCTGATGTGGGCATTTAGTGCTATAAATTTCCCTCGTAACACTACTTTAGCTGTGTCTCGGAGATTCTGGTACATCGTCTCTTTGTTCTCATTGGTTTCAAAGACCTTCTTTATTTCTACCTTAATTTTATTATTTTCCCAGGAGCCCTTCAGGAGTGTGCTGTTCAATTTCCATGTAGTTGTACAGTTTTGAGTGAGTTTCTTAATCCTGAGTTCTAATTTGATTGCACTGTGGTCTGAGAGACTGTTGTTATGATTTCTGTCTTTTGCATTTTCTGAGGAGTATTTTACTTCCAATTATGTGGTCAATTTTAGAATCAGTGAGATGTTGTGCTGAGAAGAATGTATATTCTGTTGACTTTGGGTGGAGAGTTCGGTAGGTGCCTATTAGGTCCACTTGATCCTGAGTTGAGTTCAAATCCTGAATATCCTTTTTAATTTTCTGTCTAGTTGATATAATATTGACAGTCAAGTGTTACCATCTCCCACTATGATTGCTTGGGAGTATAAATCTCTTTGTAGGTCTCTACATGAATCTGGGTGCTCCTGTATTGGGTGCATACATATTTAAAATAGTTAGCTCTTCTTGTTGTATTGATCCCTTTACCATTATGTTATACCCTCTTTGTCTTTTTTTATTTTTTTTGGTTTAAAATCTGTTTGTTTTATCAGAGACTAGGATTGCAACCCCTTCTCTTTTTTTACTTTCAATTTCTTTGGTAAATATTCCTGCATCCCTTTATTTTGAGCTTATGTGTGTCTTTGCATGTGAGATGGGTGTCCTGAATACAGCACACTGATGAGTCTTGACTCTTTATCCAATTTGCCAGTCTGTGTCTTTTAATTGGGGAAATTTATCCCATTTACGTTTAAGGTTAATATTGTTATGTGTGAATTTGATCCTGTCATCATGATGCTAGCTGATTATTTTGCACATTAGTTGATGCAGTTTCTTCATAGTGTCATTAGTCTTTATATTTTGGTGTGTTTTTGCAGTGGCTGGTACTGTGTTTTTCCCATATTTAGTGCTTCCTTCAGGAGTTCTTGTAAGGCAGGCCTGGTGCAAAATCCCTTAAGATTTGCTTGTCTGGAAAGGATTTTATTCCTTCTTATGAAGTGTAGTTTGGCTGGACATGAAATTCTGGGTTGAAAATTTTTTATTTAAGAATGTTTAATGTTGGCCCCCACTGTCTTCTGACTTACAGGGTTTCTGCAGAGAGATTCACTGTTAGTCTGATGGGCTTTCCTTTGTAGGTGATCTGACCTTTCTCTCTGGCTGCCCTCAACACTTTTTCCTTTGTTTGAACCTTGGAGAATCTGATGATAATGTGTCTTGGGTTGATCTTCTCGAAGAGTATCTTAGTGGTATTTCCTGAGTTTGAATGTTGGCCTGTCTGGCTAGGTTGCGGAAGTTCTCCTGGATAATATCCCAAAGCGTGTTTTCCAACTTGGTTCCATTCTCCCCATCACTTTCAGGTACACCAATTAATCATGGGTTTTTTCTATTCACATAGTCCCGTGTTTCTTGGAGGCTTTGTTCATTCCTTTTCATTCTTTTTTCTCTAATCTTGTCTTCCTGCCTTATTTTAGCAAGGTGATCTTCAATCTGTGATATCCTTTATTCTGTTTGATTTATTTGGCTATTGGTACTCGTGTATGCTTCACGAAGTTCTCGTGCTGTGTTTTTCAGCTCCATCAGGTCATTTATATTCCCCTCTAAACTGGTTATTCTAGTTAGCAGTTCCTGAAACCTTTTATCAAGGTTCTTAGCTTCCTCGTATTGGGATAGAACATGTCCATTTTGCTAAGAAGGGGTTTGTTGTTACTCACCTTCTGAAGCCTATTTCTGTCAATTTGTCAAACTCATTCTCCATCCAGTTTTGTGCTTTGGCTGAAGAGAAGTTGTGATCATTGGGAGGAGAAGAGGCATTCTGGATTTTGGAATTTTCAGCGTTTTTGTGCTGTTTTTTCCTCATCTTCATGGATTTATCTACCTTTGATCTTTGAAGATGATGACCTTTGGATTGAGTTTTTGTGTGGGGGTTTTTGTTGATGTTGTTGTTGTTGCTTTCTGTTCGTTAGTTTTTCTTCTAACAGTCAGGGCTTTCTTCTGCAGGTCTGCTGCAGTTTACTGGAGGTCCATCCCAGACCCTATTTACCGGAGTATCAGCAGTGGAGGCTGCAGAACAGCAAAGATTGCTGCTTGCTCTTTCCTCTGGAAGCTTTGTCCCATGGGGCACTGGCCTAATGCCAACCTGAGCTCTCTTTTATGAGGTGTCTGTTGAGTCCTTTTGGGAGGCCTCTCCCAGTCAGGAGGCATGGGTGTCAGGGACCCACTTGAGGAGGCAATCTGTCCCTTAGCAGAGCTGCTGTACTGTGCTGGAAGAATATCCCTTGTCAGGATCAGCTGCTCTCTCCAGAGCCAGCAGGCAGGAAAGATTAAGTCTGCTGAAGCTTTGCCCATAGCCTCCCCTCCACCTAGGTGCTCTGTCTGAGGGAGAAAAGAGTTTCATCTGTGAGTCCCTGACTGGGTTTGCTGCATTTCCTTTGGAGAAGCCCTGCCTAACCAGTCCCAATGAGATGAACTGGGTACCTCATTTGGAAGTGCAGAAATCACCAGCCTTCTACATTGGTCTCACTGGGAGCAGCAGACTGGAGCTGTTTCTATTCGGCCATTTTCAACTATACTTCTTGAGTTATTTTTCTATGTGTGGCTTCTTTAACAATTATGGAAATAAAGAAAATCAAATGAGTTTTGAAGTAGTTTGGCAGCAAGATATTAAGTATTTCAGCAGATTCATTAGAAATGACACCTGTTTGTAAATAATCATTTGAAACATATTTTGACCCACTGATAGGTTTAATTAATTTTTTCATTTTTTATTTATTTATTTTTTTTGAGACAAGTTCTCCTCTGTCATCTAGGCTGGAGTGAAGTGGCATGATCACAACTCACTGCAACCTTGATCTCCCAGGTTCAAGTAATCTTCCCACTTCAGCCTCCCATGTAGCTGGGACCACAGGTGCATATCACATGTCCAGCTAAGTTTTTTTTTTCTTTCCACACAGATGAGATTTCCCTGTGTTGCCCAGGTTGGTCTTGAACTACTGGGCTCAAGTGATCCTTCTGTTTTGGCCTCCCAAAGTGCTGGGAGTATAGGCATGAACCACTGTGCCCAACCCCACCTGTATGTTTTAGTCTAGCTATCAGAATAAGTTATCTAATCAGAAAATGTCAATATTAACAATGCAAATATTTCAACTATTGGAAACAAATATGTAAATGAGACTCAAAATATAAAACCTGCAACAGAGTATTACTTTTTAACTAGCAATATGGGTGTGTCATGCTGAGCATAAATGATACTTTGACTCATTTAGCTTCATTTTTCAGTACATTTAGGGAAATTATCTTTACAGCAAAATACATAGTTTGCTATGCTTTTGCATAAATGGAGAGATGGCATATGAATAAAATCTATCAAGTATTATCTCTGGTCTTGTTTTGTACCCTAGTCTTAAGAAAGTGGTATGGTGTTAATAATGCAAAACTAAATGGAAATATAGGTGGCATTTTATGACTTCATTGAGCCTCGTCACTGAGAATGTAATTTCTCAAAATATGCTTTCTATCTGTTAATGTTTTTTCTTCCTTTAAATTTTTGGGAAACCATTCCAAATATCAAGTGAAAGGATGAAGACACGGCATAAGTATCCTGAGTCCTGGCCTGGGTGCAGTGGCTCATGCCTGTAATCCTACCACTTTGGGAGGCCGAGGTGGGTGGATCACTCGAGGTCAGGAGTTCAAGACCAGCCTGACCAACATAGCAAAACCCTGTCTCTACTAAAAATACAAAAATTAGCTGGGCATAGTGGCACACCTGCAGTCCCAGCTACTTAGGAGGCTGAGGCAGGAGAATCACTTGAACCTGGGAAGCGGAAGTTGCAGTGAACCAGAATCGTGCCACTGCACTCTAGCCTGGGTGACAGTGAGATTCCATCTCAAGAAAAAAAAAAAAGTATACTGAGTCCTGACTCCTGGTTCTTGTTCCCCACTTAGCTAGTTGGACTAGTCATTCACTTCTCTGGGCCTTGGTCGCCTAATTAGAAGGTGAGGGTGCCAGATAGAGGGTCTCTCATGGATATTCCAATTCTGATAATTCATGGAGTGACACAGCAGAATTGCTGAGGTCTCACTGGTGAGCCAATTGGTAATTGTATTAGATGAGGCTGTGTTTTGTATATTCACTACTGAGAATGTTTGTTGTCTTGATGTCTTACTGTTTTGAGAGGCTTCCCTACAGATTATCAATCTCTATGTCTACCAACAATGCATATTTCTTAAAATGTCAACTTTATTTTGACCTTTGTATCTAAAATAGCTTGAATGTTTGTTCATCTCTATAGAGGCTGTGCTGGTAAATCTTGTGCCAGTTATAAGGAGTCCCTGTGGTTTTGTCAGTGGCTGTAGCGTTCCTGAGATCATTACGGTCTTGTAGCAAAGAGGATGGGTTTGAAGTTAGCAGGCCTGGATTTGAATCTCGGTTTTGGTCTTTCACCCATGTATCAGAAGGTTCATTGTAACTACTGAGTGAGTCATCAAGATACAAGAAAGTCTTCAGATGGAGATTCTGATTTTTAAAGGAAGTATGTGGGAATCAATTTCACAAATTTCCAAACTCATCACATGTAGGGAGGATATTAAAAGATTCAAAAAGACTGTACAGAAAAGACTTGAGAGAAGGTGGAATGTTTTTTGAGAGCTTATGGAGTTCTGCGAGTCTCCTATTCCTCCGTAAGCTACTAATGAGATAGCTTTGAGCTTTAACAGGATAGTATGAAGTTCTTCTGAGGATGGAGCACAGTATCGTTTAGAAATCTCTCTCACAGGGTGACTTGTAAAGTGTTCTGAGGGCTACAGTAACAAAGAAGGGCTGTTGTGGGTCCTTCCTGGGTCTTTCCTGTGGGCCACATGTGAAAGAGCTGATCTGCTGTCATTTTGCATTTTTCTTGAGAGGACCTCCTTGGAGAGTGATGGGACTCCAGTGGAGAAGGTGTTTCTGTGGAATGGACCATGAGGAACCTAGGGTGGAGGGCCAAGGGACACCTAGAGGAAAACTGTGTCTCCTGGCCTTGAGAGTTGTTTCCAGAGAGTTCATGAAGGTGCCCACTAGAGATGGATTTGGCTTTTTCATAAGCCAGTTTCTTAGGCAGTCAGCACAGGATACCAGGTAGGAAGTCTCTGTGCCCTTCTGCCTCCTCCCTCCTATATCTGATCCAGAAGAAACCTAGAGGCAGCCATGATGTGGGAGGATAGGTCAGGGAGAAGGTGAAATAGCAACTTGTAAACAGAAGGCTGAGGACTCCCTTCTGTGCTTCTTGCTGGATGAAGCAATCAGATGTAATTTCTAAACTGTGATTATGAACTGGCCATAAGGCTTTAATTTTCTTATAGTGATAAAAAATCTTGAGTCTGCCTCACTTTTTATCCAGCTGAGTACATTTCAAGGAAAAGAAGAAACAAAAATAAACTTGTATTCTAAGTATCTCACAGGCAAGCTTATACCATTTACTGGAATCTAGAATGACATTGACCTAGGGACCTTATTTAGAGTGGAAGAGTTCCATTGCCCTGGTTATCCTCAGATGGTGCTATCTAGGGAGACTTAGTTGACTAATCTTCCCATTGTCCATTCCTTCATTTCTAAATACACTGTGTTTGTGCAGAATAAGAGCAGTGATGACGTTAAAATGTTTCACTTTTGGTAGGTGTTTGATCAATGATATCTTTCTTTAAGCCCATCTTAATTGGAAATGATTTCATAAAATAATAATTTTGATTTGATTACAACCTTTTTGAAAGAGAAATAAATTTAGAGTGAAAAGCATATTAAAATCCTTCAACTGTATTCTGATGAAAGGGTTTCTATCTGCATCTTCACAGCAGCTTTTCAACAAGGGCAGGCAGGTAGTGCGACCCTTTTCCCTCTTACTATCACAGCCAGCAACCAGAGCAGCAGGACCTCCTCCGTCTCTCCCTCTCAAAAGAGATGGGAGGGTGGGGCAAAGCTTATCTCCCAGGAGAGCTCCTGACAAAACAGTCTCTATTTTTAATATCCACGGAAGCTATACATTTTCTCAGATGATTCTTAGGATCAAAGGAAAGAGCATATTGTGTCCCACTAGGGTCTCAGAAATTGTCACCTCCTCCTTGGGTGGCTATTGAGGTGACAGTAAACAAGGAACAGATCTTCAACAAAAGCCACTAATCGATGCTGAAGCACTCAAGTATCCCTCCCCACGTCCCCCCACCTCCTACCTGGTGCAGAACCACAGAGACTCAGATGAAGTGAAGCTGTTCTTTCTGTAACGTGGCGACCAATGCCTTCTCACCTCTTGTTAACACATGAGCTCTATGAACAATGGGCATGTAGTTCTCTTTTGAGATTGTAGCTGTGTTGGGTGCAGAAATATGGATAGTATCCACATTAGAATTTTCAGGAGTTACAGAACTGTTGTCCATTTCACTGGATAAAGGAGGACTCTCTGGAGTCATCAGTGAGGGTGAATTTCCATTCATGATTTCAGGGGACGTAGTTGACATTTTTGCTGTCATCATGCTGTGCCGGGCAGAGCCTTGTCACCATGGATCAAAAAAAGATAACAGAGGCTCCTCTGTATCAGAATCTGGAATGACATTGGTCTGGAGACCTTATAGAGTGGCCCCTGCCTCAGTTCTCAGCAGAGACTTATTTCAGTAGCACAAATATCCAGAAACTCAGGTAGGCAGGGCAGGTTATGTTCTGTGTGTGAAACGTTTCTGGGTGGTTTTAGTTCAGTATTAAAAACTTAATTTCATTAGCAGTTTGTCAGAGTTGACTTTGTTGGGAAAGCACATTTTGGGTAATTACCAATACAGCAAATATATCTATCATTCTCTTTCTTAATTAAACAATTTGTTGATGTAATACAAGAACAAATATTCACAAGTCAAGTAGTACTGGAGGGGATTTAATAATAAATAGCTATTTCCTGTTTCACCCTTTCTTACCCCTCAGTTCCACTCCAAAAAGCCAACTATTTCCAAATTAGTAGTGCTTTATTCACCGTGGTGTTTATTTCTGTATTTCTAAAGAAATTGAATTGCTGTTTCTTGATGTATCCACTTTAGTCATTACCTATTGTCTTCTTCTTATAGAAGATAAAAAATGTGGGAGGTACTTTTTTGAGATCTCACATATTTAAAATGTGTTTTTTAGTATCTCACTATTAATTTAGGAGTTAAACTTTTGTGCTGGATGTCATCTTTGTTTAGAATTTTTAGGTTCCCTGTTTCAGGTTTCATTCTGATTTCTTTTTTTTTTTCCCTGCAACTATTCTCCCATCTCTCTAACCCTCAGAACCTTGTAGGATCTTTTCTTTATCCTTGGTTTTCTGGACCTTATAGGAATGAGTCTTGATGAGTCCTTTTTTTTTTTTATTTGGCTGGAATTTGCTGTGCTGTTTCAACTGGAAAAGTTAATTTTATAATTCATTTGATAATTTCTTCTCCTCTATTTCTTCTGCTCTTTTAGTCAGGCATTATAACTTGGGGAGGAAACTTAGTTATTGATCCTATGCTTAAAGATTCTAAGTTTCTTTTCTTTATTTTAAAAATAATTTTATGGGTCCATAGTAAGTGCATATATTTATGGGGTACATGAAATATTTTGATACAGGCATACAATGCGTAAAATGCACTCCAGGTAAATGAGGTATCTATCACCTCAAGCATTCATCATTTCCTTGTGTGACACACACTCCAATTATACTCTTAGTTATTTTAAACTGTGCACTAAATTATTGTTGACTGTAGTCACCCTGTTGTGCTATCAAATACTAGATCTTACGTATTCTATCTAACTATATTTTTATAGTCTTTAACCATTCCCACTGCACCTCAGCCCCAACTACCCTTCCTAGCCTCTGGTAACCATCATTCTACTCTCTATCTCCATGAGTTCAATTCTTTTAATTTTTAAGTCCCACAAATGAGTGAGAACCTTTCATCCACACTGGTAAATGACAGGGCTGTCATTCTTTTCTGTGGCTGAATAGTTCTCCATT
>NW_012116566.1:1605894-1607623 GCF_000951035.1 Colobus angolensis palliatus
CTATCTAACTATATTTTTATAGTCTTTAACCATTCCCACTGCACCTCAGCCCCAACTACCCTTCCTAGCCTCTGGTAACCATCATTCTACTCTCTGTCTCCATGAGTTCAATTCTTTTAATTTTTAAGTCCCACAAATGAGTGAGAACCTGTGTAGGTTGTCTTTCTGTGTCTGACTTATTTCACTTAATGTAATGATCTCCAGTTTCATCCACACTGGTAAATGACAGGGCTGTCATTCTTTTCTGTGGCTGAATAGTTCTCCATTGTGTATACATACCACATTTTCTTTATCCCTTCGTCTGTTGATAGACACCTAGGTTGCTTCCAAATCTTGACTATTGTGAATAGTGCTGCAATGAAATTATGGTAGTGCAGATATCTCCTTGGTATACTGATTTCCTTTCTTTTGGGTATATCCCTAGCAGTGGGATTGCTGGGGACCTCCATATAGTTTTTCACAGTGGTTGTATTAAGTTACATTCCCACCAACAGTGTGCCCTTTGCTCCACATACTTGCCAGCATTCATGATTGCCTGTCTTTTGGATAAAAGCCATTTTATCCAAAATGGGTGAGATAATATCTTATTGTAGTTTTGATTTGCTCATATAAAGGGAGTCATACAATATTTGTTTTTCTGTGACTGGTATATTTCGTTAGTTTCATGTCCTCCAAGTTTATCCATATTGTCGTATTCTTTTTTAAAGGCTGAATAATATTCAATTGTTTGTATATACCACATTTTCTTTATTCATCTGTCAGTAGGTTGGTTTCACATCTTGGCTATTGTGAATAGTATCACAGTGAACATGGGAGTGCTAATATCTCTTTGTGATCCTGATTTACATTCCTTTGGAGAAATATCAGAAGTAGGATTGCTGTATCCTATGGTAGTTCTAGTGTTATTTTTTTGAGGAATCCCTATACTGTTTAATATAGTGGCTGCATCATTTTGCACCCCTACTAACAGTGTACAAGGGTTTTAATTTCTCTATATCCATATCAATACTTGTTTCGGTTCCATTGATAATAGGCATCCTGAAAGGTATGATGTAATGTCTTATTGTGATTTTGATTTGTATTTCCCTGATGATTAGTGACATTGACCGTTTAAAAATATATATATTTACCTGTTGATCATATGCACATTTTCTTTGGAGAAATGTCCATTCAACGTCTTAACCCATTTTTAAATTGAATTATTCATTATTTTTTAAACTATTGAGTTGTAGGAGTCATAGATTCTTGAACTTAATGAAATTTGTTATTTGATCTTTTTATGTTTGGCAATTCCCATTAAACAAATCACTCGACTGAGGTGATACTTTGGAATAGTAGTTTCAATTCTAAGTAACCTTTGAAAACAATATGCTTTTACCTGAAAGTGGTCTGCAAAGATTATATGGACCCTTGATAACATGGGTTGGCTACTTACAGAAAAGCAGATGCTTTTGGTGAGATATGCTGCCTACTCAGGCTTGTGTTATGTGGCCTTAATATTTTCAGTGTTAAAATCAGTTACAGGCCAGGAGGCATTTCTTCTATCCAAGGATTTTTTGCACAGAGAAGCTGCATGGAGGAGTAGAATTCTGGAGGTAAAATAATGATTTTTCTGTGGAAAAGAGATGGCCTATTTCACAAAGGCACCATTCATGGGTGAGAGCTGTAATTTACAGTTTGCAAGCCATTCTATTGTCTTGGTTTTGTTTTGTTTTGTTTTTTGTTTTTT
>NW_012116566.1:1607673-1659546 GCF_000951035.1 Colobus angolensis palliatus
TTTTTTTTTTTTTTTTTTTTTGATGTTGTCTTGCTCTTTCACTCAGGCTGGAGCTTAGTGGCTCAATCATGGCTCACTACAGCCTTGACCTCTCCAGCTCAAGCGATCCTCCCATGTCAGCCTCCCAAGTAAGCTAGGATGACAGGCACATACTACTGTGTAAGGCTAATTTTAATTTTTTAAATATTTTTGTAGATATTGGGGAGGGGTCTCATTATGTTGCCTAGGCTGGTCTTGAACTCCTGGCCTCAACAATTCTCTTGCCTTGGCCTCCAAAGTGCTGAGATTATAGGTGTGCTGTTGGCTTCTTTATTGGTCATCTTTTTACTCAGTTTGATATTATGAATGGTAATGGAATTTAATTAGCCTTAGGTTGTTTGCTTAAGTCACTGCTTCAGTAGAGGAGTCTGGGATGAGTCATTATAGATATTTCAGGATATGGGTAGGCAGTATTTGTTTTCCTGGTCTTCATTATAATCACAAAGCCCTTGAAAAAGTCTCCTATAATGCACCCATAGAATAAAAATGCAGGGCATAGCTAATCTTAGGGATCAGCACTTTAGACTTATTTATTAGTACCTCATGTGTGAGAGGAACCATGCTGACTGCTGGGTTAAGCAGATAATTAATTAAAATGTTATGTTATTTTTCTGCAGTTCGGTATTTATGGTATTTGTCAGGTTTCAAATTTATTTGTTGTAAATTTTTTTTATTTTAAATATTCACTTTTGTACCGAATTTTATAGTCATAACTTTTGGTGTTCCTATTTGAAAGAAGTCTCCCCAAATTGAATTACCTAGAGGACCACACAACCTGGACAATCTGAACAACTGCTGGCCTAACCCCTTTGGAATGAAGGTGACTTGGGAATAGGGACTTTGCCTACCATATTTACTACTCTATTGTCAGTGCTTAGTGGAGCACATTGCTTGTAGCAGATTCTCAATCAAACAAGTAGATGATTGCTGTTCAGAATTTTGTGCAGCCAGCGTTGAGTGTCTCCCAGAAACACAGCAGCCTCTGGGTGCATGTGCATACTGGATTGTGTATACCTCATATTGAGTGGGGTGAACACCAGCAGCTTTCAAGAGTCAGTCAAAGGGAATACTGGGAACCCTGCCTTTGTTTCCCCCCTTACTCTCATTCTTCTTTCCTCGAATACATAACTTTTCAAAATGTAAGATTTCCTAATTTTTATTTTTGTGGCTTGGCTCTCTCATTGGTAAGGTATGGATTTAAAATGGCAGTGGCTCATGCCTGTAATTCCAACACATTGGTCATCTAGGGCAGGTAGATTGCTTGAACCTAGGAATTTGAGACCAGCCTATACCACCCACAAAAATACAAAAAAAAATTACCTGGGTATGGTGGTACATGCCTGAAGTCCCAGCTACTCAGGAGGCTGAGGTGGGAGGATTGCTGGAGTTCAGCAGGTCAAGGCTGCAGTGAGCTGTGATCGCGCCACCGCACTCCAGCCTGGGTGACAGAGTGAGACCCTGTGTCAAAAAAATAAAGAAAAAGAAAAAGCATATAAAATTACCACTGTCTGGGATTTCCAAGGAGATTAAATGGGATAAAGTCTGTGAAGCACTCAGTACAGCGATGGGGAAATCTCAGCTGCCATTATTCTGATCTTATTCCTAGAGCGCTTGTCTCCAGTAAGTCATAGTTATTGACGAAAACGGTGCAAAGTGGGTTTTTATGTTTCCACAAACTCATGAAAACCCTAATATGAGGTCAGTCACAGGTGGTGGGAGATTCATGTTTAGATTCCACAGACACCAAGGTACATAATAATAGGCTTCTGCTTAAAGTCCCCAAGCTAGAATCAGCTTCATGAATCTTCAGAAACAGGCCCACTGACGTACGACTCCCTAGAATCTTCAAAAGCAATGCTTAACATTGCTAAAATCCAAATTTCATGGTATATATTGAAATGAATGTTAGTACTTGAAAATAGGTTTAACACATGGTCCAGCTTTCTTTTTACGTGGTCCTCGTTTTTGTCAGAATATATTACATTGGGCCAATAGAGGCAGACAATGCGATTGTATAAGTCTGTTTTCACAGTACTGTAAAGAACTTCCCTGAGACTGGGTAATTTATAAAGGAAAGAGGCTTAATTGACTCACAGTTCTGCATGCCTAGGGAGGCCTCAGGGAACTTACAGTTACGGCAGAAAAGGAAGCAGGTACCTTCCTCACAAGGGGAGAGCAAAGAAGGAATTCCAAACACTTACAAAACCATCAGATCTCATGAGAACTCACTCACTATTGTGAGACAGCAGGGGGGAAACCTCCCCCATGATCCAATCACCTCCCTCCCTCAACACGTAGGGATTACAGGTCCCTCCTTCGACATGTGGGAATTATAATTTGAGATGAGATTTGGGTGGTGACACAGAGCTCAACTGTATCAGCAGATCCTTCATAAATAATTATTTATTGAGTCCAAAACCAGAGAGCTAAATGCACCCAAAATTCCTACAACAAAACACGACAGAACCTAAAATAGGATAGAAACACTAATATCAAACTTGGAGTTTCCTGGTATTAAAAACAAAATATCAGATTTTCTTCTATCTTGAAACACTTGAGAACTGACCTTTAAGACTATGGTATAAAATTTAAATGAGATAAACACTGCCATAAAGACAAAGTCATGAAAATGCAGTGATTTGCTATGAATTAAAGAACTGCAGCTTTGATGTTACAGGTCTATTCTGTTTTTTTTTTTCTTTTATTTTTTGGTGGCGGGAGATATTGAACATCAAACAATGTGTCATTCCAGCATGTTGTTTTTATATTTTTTCTGTGTGAAAATTTGACACAAACATGTATTGATTCTGACTCGAATGTGTAACAATGACGTGGAGAAAAACTGGCCCTCTGAATTTTGCTTTTAATTAAATAAAATTTAATCTTGTATTACTGGTGATGTCCTGAAGCTGCAGGATACTTTGCAAACTGAATGTGAAATTTAATAAGTTTACAAAAGTTGATTGTACACTTAGCTAATGCCAGATGCCGTGATAGGTGCAAGGTTTCAAAAATCAATGTACTTTTCAAGGAGCTTGCAGTCTAGGAGAGACTGGTATACATGAGAAGGTCTTTGCAAGGCTGTCTGTCAGCTGGTATAATAGTACTACTGGGTATAAGCAATGGAGTGGTTAGAAAAGGCTTAGAAGGTATGGAAAGAAGACGTTTAAGGAGGGGCTCGGCATTGGTGCTCTTTAGTGTCTGGGGAATTAGGTAAGTAAGGCTTGGGGAAGTAGGGGTTTAGAGAGGAAATAAAATTTGGAACTGTCTTCCTGTTATTGATCATTGATCTGTGAGCACTAGGGAGCCACTGGAAGATTTTTATGTACCAGAGACACTCAGTAATATTTGCACTGAAGAAAGACAGTGTGGCTAGGAGGTGAAAGAAAAAAATTCCAGTCAACACGAACTAAGTTAGAATATCTCTGCTCCATTTTTCTCATGGAATCAGTGTATGTAAAAGTGTTCATCACTTGGACAACAAAACAAAACAATAGATAAAAAATAAACCTCTATAAATTAAAATTGAATGATTATTTGCAATGTAAAAGAACTCCTCTTCTTGACTAATTTGAATCACATGACTTTCAGGTAGCGAAAGAGAATTTAGTTACATTTTTAGAACACTTCCTGTCTCCCTTCCTCTAAATTGGATACAATCAGGTTAGTAATACATATGCAAGTATTTTGGAAGGAACCCTGAGGAAAAACCTAGGAAGGGATCCCTGGGATGACCACACTTCAGTTATTTTTCTTATTCTACAATTATTCTACTTTAAGTAAAATTACCTTTGGGGTAACCATTTATTGCTCTCCTTGTGAAGCAATTCTCCTGCTCAAACTCTCAAGAGAAAGAGCCCAACTCAGAGACCCCCTTTTCTGCATCCATTGACTCTAATTATATATTGCACTTTACTCAGGTTTTTCTCAAATTTTCCATTTCCCTTGTTTCTTGGCCTTCATGACATAGTATTAATAAGGCAAAGGAAAGAGATAGATAAGTCAAAAACCACAGATGTGCTATCATCCCTCTGCATCATGGACTTGGCCTCCAGCTGGTCCTTTTCTCTCCGGAGATACAGTAGGGACAGGAGAGCATGAAAGAGATTCAGGATTATGAGAAGTACAGATGTGAATGGCATACAAACCAACAAATTTACTTTCTCTACAGTAACTATGCTCCCAGAGGGGCCAATTTATCAAAAAAGAGTTTGTTAGGGAGGTGGAGGCCACTAAGCAATTTCCCTGGGAGGCAGAATTATGAGTTTGGGGAGAAAGCCTCAAAATCCAATAGAAATAAAATGTGTTGGGCTTTGTATGAAAAGACAAAGACATTCACTTGGTCTAGCTTGGATTGTGCATCACTGCCTTGCTGCCCTGAAAGCATTTGGAAAGCCTGTCAACATCTATAGCCCTGCACCTTCTTGGCTGTTGCTGTCTTTTGTTACAACATGGTTCTTCCTACGAATCAGTGTGTGCCGAATCCCCGGAGAGCAACGCAGGCAGCATTTGTTCTTGTCCTCTTCTGTATCATCTTTCAAGGTCACCCTTTCAGTACCTTTCTGTAGTACTCTCGTTAGCACAGGCCCTTTGGCAGCTCTGTAAGTAAGTAATGTCTCCTCTTGCCATGAGTGTACCCTTCCATTCTCCTTCCTTCAAAACTAGCCCCTGTATCTTAAGTCAGGGTTTGTAGAAGCACAGCCAGGGATTCAGATGCATGTGATGTACTGAAGGAGGGCTCTTGGGAGAAGGGGAGTGAAGAAGCAGGATAGAACTTGGGGGAATGCTGATGGACGGGGTCTTGGCAGGGGACCAGCATCATCCTGGTCCCAGTGAATGCTCCAGAGTGCATGATCTGCCCCACAGAGTCAGCTTATTTTGAGATATGGGAGCTGGCCTTTTGTACCCCTTATCAGTCAGTGATTGGCTGTGGGCTGTCCCAGGTTGGGGTAAAGGTTGCCTAATCTCTCAGGAAAGGCTGATGCCTTTAGGCTGAGGACAGTTGTCTGCAGAAGGGACAGTTGTGGGCCATGAGCAGCCAACACTCAAAGTAGTTGGGGGGCAGTAACTCGGGCAGTAGGTCAATCTGAGTGCAAAGGGGTCAGGGCAGAGCACCAACAGCATCAACTGCGTGTACTCCTTGCCTTTAGGCCAGAGTTTCATACTAGTCTTTAAGAGATGATAAGTGCCTACCCTATTTTCTTTTCCAGGAGTGTTTGCACCATGTCCTAAGCTGAAGGAAATAATGAACAGTGGAGGTGCCACAGGCATTATGCATGAGTCATGTGGAGAATTCTTTGGGCAGTAGGCAGAACCATCCTAGTATCTTGTTCATCATATTCACAAAAACTGGAGTCCTAGCTAGAAGCCCTGTGTCTCTGTCAACTACACATATTTCCTGGTAAAGCTCAGGGCTGCATGGTTTGATTCATGGTTTGTATGCATCCTCAGAGATCTGTTTCTTCGATGCTCCAGGACACACACATCCAGCTCAGATATGTTACCCTAGGAAGCTGAGTTATACTGAGCATGAGTCTCCTGCAGCGAGGCTCTGTGATCCTGTAGTAGACATGGCTACCAGATTTGTGTAGTTTCTTCCATTGTTCCAATTCCTGGGAGCAGCTGAGTAGCCAAGGACTACATTTACTAACTTACCTTGCATGAAAGTGAAGCCATACAGCTATTCTCATCAATGAAATGTGGGCAGAAATGTCATTTGTCACTTTGGGGCCCATGTAACTAAGAAGCAGAGATGACTTCTCCACTGTCTCTGTTCTTCCCTCTGCTACACGGATTTCAACATCTAGTTTGCAGAAAGGTGGGATGGAAGAGTCTGTACCTGAGCAACCTGCGGAACTCCCCTGCAAACACATACATTGAACTGTTACATGAGCAAGAAATAAATTTCTGTTGTATTAAGCCACTGAGATTTCAGGTTCCTCAGTTAAAGCAGCTGATGTTAATTTAATTTACACAGGTGTGGAACCCATGGTTGTCTGCAGTGAATGCTGACTCACAGGTGATCTTTGTGAATCAGTGAGGGGGAATTTGGATGCTTCCAGAAGCAAACGTTTCTCAGCTATGGTTTGGGAGCTTCAATTTAATGTAAGCATCCTAATGTAAAGGTCATACTGGAAGTGCTGATGTGTCTTTATACTCCCATGATTGTAGCAAACACTAGCAAAGTGGCAGAACTTAGGGAAATCTCTCACAGAGTTTTTGTAATTTCAGAAGTGGTGTAGTACAAGCTGATATATGATCAAGACCTGGTCATTATTGTTAATGTTGGTCAAAGACAATTCTGACTCTGCAAAGCAGCTCAGAAAAGACAGAAGGCAGTGTTGATAACCTCTGAAATAAATGCTGTAGGAATTGACAATTCATTTGTCTAGATATGATGGCTCAAGTTGCCTATTCATCATTCTCTTACAGTTTTGAAACACTTGAAAGTTCTCTCTAAATCATTAAGAGACTAAATTGTATGACGTAATTCCTGTTTATTATGTCTCCATGGAGAGATACAAAATGAAGTCTTAGAATACTAATGTTAGCTTTCCTCAAAGATATGTAAGGATTCCTGATTCTTTGGATTGAATTGGTTAGCCTGGCTTGTTTACCGAGATAAAACGGAAATATGTTAATTACATCTCTGAGAAAACACATCATAGCCTCGTATTATCACTAGAACAATGACTTGTCCCCACTGTGGCTTATGAAACCAAATTAGCAAGGAGGAAATGGGTCTCTCGTATTAAAATTTATTCCAAGCTCACTGCTAAAGGCAACGATCAGAGCTGATATACAGAAAAGAAATGGTGCTAACAATGTGCTGCAGAGACAGGAACAAGTGAAACGTGCCAGGAAAGCAATTAATAGAATACTTTTTTCTTCAGGCGATTGAATCAAGGTCAAGAAGAAAGCTCTATTCTTTTGAAATTCTTACGTCGTCTCTTTCTTACGTCGTCCCTTTACTTTGGACTGTAGAAGTTGAGAGTTCACTTGCAGAATTCTCTCCTTAAATCACATAAATCGCCTAGATATTGGCAAAGTATTTTAAGAAAACGTCGAAACTGACGGTTAACTCTCATTTTTTGTTTGTTTAGAAAGCAGAAAAGAGGGACATATTCCTTATTGAAAAAATTTAAGTCAAACAGAACAAACATGATAAAAAGTGGAAGTTCCCTATGACTACCCTTCCCAGTTACCAGGGTAATCATTAATATCAACTCTGTCTATACCCTTCTAGGTACAGAATATATAATGCACCACATGTTATATTATACATAGTAGATAGTATGGATTATATACTATATATGACATATTATATATAAATAGAATATGCTTATACATACAAATGTTTTTATATAAAAGAATATCATATTTGGTACACATCTATACAATTTGCTTTTATTTCATTCAAGAATGCCATGAACAATAGAAAAACTGGGAAAAATACTCTGGTTTATGTCACAGAAAATGTTTTAATATCACTTAGTACATACTAAAGCTTTCTAAAACTTGAGAAGAAAATACTAACAACCGTTTAAAAATAAGCAAGAAATGTGATACATTTTACAGAAAAAGATGTGCAAAGAGTCATTCAACATGAAAATGTGATCAACCTCACTCACTTTAAGCTGGTTAAAAATACAAATCTACATTGTGAAACCATTTCTCGTTTGTCAGATTGACCAAATACTACAAGTTTGACACATCCTCTGTTGGCGAACAAGTGAGAAACAGGCGTGTTCACATGCCTGTTTTATTGCTAGTGGGAATAAAACTATAGATAATCTATGGAGAGCAATTTTTCAATATCTAGTAAAAGTGCACTCATCCTTTGACCCAGCAATTTCAAATCTATAAAATTTCACTTCAGTGTCTCAAAAGGTCTATTGGAAATAATACAAATTTACACTTGAACAAAGCTATTCATTGCAGCAATATTCATGAGCAAAAGCTGAACACAATCCAAATCTTTATTACCAACGGAGTAACTGAACAAACGTGATGCAGCTGTAGGAAAGAATAAGTGATATCTTCATGTATGATGATAGGTATGGTCTACTCTACAGGATATATAGTCCAGAGAAAAAAATTATGTGCATAACAAACTATATAGAGTATATTGACTTTTATTTTGGGGAAGAGGATAGACATACACATAGACCAAAAGCCCATAAGAATGGCGGTTACATATTGGAAGACAGGGAGAAAAGAGGACATTTATGGAAACTAGAGTTCTCTGATTGTGTCTTTTTAAAAATCGTTTTTACTTTGGGAGCATAAAAATGTTTTATGCAATTGTAAACCAAAATTTAAAAAAATTCAGAAGGCCATCCCTTAAATAAATACATGTCTTGTTATTTTGAAACAAATATATATAATGACAAAGTAAATCCATAATTATATTAAGGTCACTAGCAACCAATAATTGCAGCATGAGTAAAAAGAATACAATCTTAAAAAAGATTCCTATGAAAACATGATTTGTTTATATCTGTCAATGTGTATGTTTCTAGAGAAAAGAAATAGAAGTTGTGAAGAGCCCAATAGTAATGAGCACCTCTTAATGCCTACATTGTGTTTTCTAAATACCACACTATACTAAAATTAATCAAGACCGCTTGGGAGAAAAACATATAGTTGAAAATTTGGGAGCAGGAAATGTACAAGGTATGCTTCAAACATCATTTTGCATTAAAAAGCAAAAGATGGGGTGTGGTGGTTCACATCTGTAATTCCAGAGTTTTGGGAGGCTGAGGCAGGAGGATCACTTGAGGCCAGGAGTTTGAGACCAGCCTGGGCAACATACTGAGACCCTGCCTTGATGAAACAGAAAAAAAAAAAATTAGTCAGGCATGATGATATGCCTGTAGTCCTAGCTAATTGGGAGGATGAAGAGGGAGAATCCATTCAGCCCAGGATGTGGAGGCTGTGGTGAGTTATGATCATGTCATTGTACTGTACTCTAGCCTCACTCTCAGAGTGAGACCCTGTCTCTAAATATATATAATATGCAATGCATATATATATATATATATCAAGAGAGGTATCAAAGACTGCTGAGGGCTCTGTTAAAAGGATAAAGAAGCAATCTTGAAGAAATATCTAGTTGTCAGAAGTTTAACAATGTGAACACAGAAAAGAAAGACTCCAAAAAATTCCCTCATTGGTCATTGTTGGAGGTTACTAAGGCAACAACTTGTTATTCTTCAAGTTAGTAAATAAAAGGAACAAATCAACTATTCATTGGCATTTCCTAAAAGTATTGTATTTCAAAGAAACCAAATAGTGGGGAAAATAAGTCTTTTTAGAGAAGAATTGCATTTCATATAGGAGAAGGGAATAGCAGAATTTAAATATCACTCGTTGCAGCCTCCATCAAAAGAAAAGAACAGAAGTAGAGAAGTTAATTCAGAAGACATAGAAGAGCCAGACAGAATCAAATAAGAGCCAAACGGGTAACGTTTCTATCTGATGTTGTGAAAGAACAGGTGTAGGAATTTTGGACTTCTGGTTCTAGCTAATATGTGGTAAGCACACCTTATTCCATCTCTTTGTCTCTCTCTCTCACTAGCAACAACTAATAACCCTGGACTAAAATGCAAAAAGCAACTATCAGAAGACATCAAAAGATGGGAAAATATGGGTCTATTGAGTAAGGACCTGTAGGCCTCAAGTATGACCCAGCAGTGAATTCCTTGACTTCTTTGTCTTTTTGCCTACCATTTATTTCCATCTGGATGCTAGAACAGTGCTATGGTTTGGCTGTGTCCCCACCCAAATCTCATCTTGAATTCCCATGTGTTGTGGGAGGGATCCAGTGGGAGGTAATTGAATCATGGGGGCAGGTCTTGTGCTGTTCTCATGATAGTGAATAAGTCTCACAAGATCTGACGGTTATATAAGGGGGAGTTTTCCGGTACAAGCTCTCTTTTGGCCTGCTGCCATCCATGTAAGATGTGGCTTGCTTCTCCTTGCCTTTTGCCATGATTGATTATGAGGCCTCCCCAGTCACGTGGAACTGTAAGCCCATTAAACCTTTTTCTTTTGTAAATTGCTCAGTCTCCGGTATGTCTTTATTAGCAGCATGAAAACAGACCAATACAAACAGCCTGAAAAAAGAATGCCAATAAATAAGGCATTAAGAGTCCCAGAAGAGACTACTCTCTCCAGCCAGAGGACCAAGTAAAGGAAGTCCTATGGGACAGAACCTTTCTGATTTTACCTGCGCTATTCAAGGCAAACACCACCAAAGAAATACCATGTCCTCTGCCCTACCTTCCACCCCAGCTTCAGCTTAGGATGCTATGGGAGGGAGCTCTGTGGTCTCTCCCCACTACAGAGTAAGCAACAGCCAGCAGACATGTGTTCCTCCCCTCCCACAGGCTCTGAGACTGCAGAACAGAGCTCTGTGGACTCTCTCCACCCTACACACATTCTGCCTGATTTGGGTTACTTTAATTTTGAGCATGCAAAACAGGAACATGGTTCGAAAAGTCAGAGGTTTATAAAACAAACGGTATTCTCAGAAAACGTCTCTCCAACTGAACGATTTTACATCATTTGTATTCCACTGTTCTTTCCACCCTGTTTTTGCTCACCTACCAATCACATCAGTTTCTGGTTTATTCTTCCACCAATGAGCATGTATGTCTTTATTTTCTTATTTTTCCTCCTTATCTTCTGGTTTTAGAGTCTTTTTTAAGTAGAATAGAAGCGTCCTAAACTAATTGAATTGTTACTAGTCATTGGCTGATTAGATTTTTTTTAAACCCACCCAGTTCTGTTGGGAAGTGTAACAGAATGTTTGTTATTCTCATTTTTGTTGACTTCTAAGTGCCCGAGCACAGCCTGTGAGCCAGGCATTCTGCTAAGCCCTGTAAATCCACTATCTCCTGTACTCCTCACAATAGTTTGTGAGGTTAATACTATTATTACTGCCATTCTTTAGTTAAAGACTCCAAGACAGGTAGGAGGTGGTGGAGTCTGGATTTGAATTCAGGCCCTTCGGGATCCTTTACTCTCAACCCTGACAATGGTGGTTTTCCTGTAGAAACGTCCTTTGCCTTAGTCCAATCTGATGCCTGTATTTTGGGTTCCCTTTGTTGGGCTTTCTCATCAGTTTGATTCCATCAGTTCTATATCTTTGAGAAATTTCTCTTCATCTTGTTTGCTAGTGAAGACCTTTCCTGATTCTGCTGTGATTTATCCTCTGTTGTATTATATTCTGGTCACATCAGTGGGACATTGGTTTCAAAAAAAGGCAAAAGCATGTGATCTCTTGGCTATCTTCAGTTGGAAGTTTCCCTATTTTTTCTTCAAAATATCTGAATCAGACTCCCTTTGTGCAAACAATTTTCTCTATGTGTGTTGTTTTGAAATCTCTTTCCCCAAAATTGTAATGAAATTCCAAGGGTTATATTTTATTTCTAATTTCTTATTATTGTTTGTAATTTGTAAAAGTTCAGTTTTCAGTTTCTGTCTTGTCAACCTTCATCTCAAGCCCAAAACTCATTTCTGAAGTGATTAGCGATGTAGAAAACAATTTTATGCCGAATACAACACATTCTAGAAAGCAGCACATCCTGCAGAGTGGCAAGTCCTTTGGATTAAGAAGAAAATTTCATTGTTTTTTAAAAATCTTTTGCTCAATCTGGATCACCCTTTTTTTAACAAGGCATATTTGTTTGATACTGAGTGTTTTCTACTTACAAGATCCAAACTTGACGTGACAGATAAAATACTCTCCTACTTGATCTCTATCTATTCTTTTATACATTATCAGGCTTACTTGATCGTTAACCAGTTGTCTACATTTTTTTCATCTTCCAGCATCATGAAAACTTTTTAATTGCCATGCTTGTCCATTTTCTTCCCACAGGATGGCTGTCATATACACGAAGAAGGTCAATGTGTCCATTGTTTATCAAGAATACTTGAGTTTATGAAATTCTCTATTATACTAAGATCTGGCTAAACATATTTCAGTAAATAAGGAGAATTTCCCTTGAATTTAAAATTCTTAAAATGATTTAGAGGGTTTTTTTTGCCTTTCCCACAAAAAAAAAGTTCTTTCTTGTCAAAACCAGTGAAAATAATTTAAGTCTAGACTAATATGTCGCTAAGCTACTAGCAAAATATGGATACACCATTCTGGCTAAAGAATTCTTAACTTTTTAATGTTCTGACTGTAGGGTGTTTGACTCTGCAAATTTCTTCTACTGTGGATTTTCCTTCTGCAATATTAATAGTTACAACAGATTGCTGTCTTCCCACAGCGGGGACTTTGGCACCAAAAAGAGCTATGATGGCAGATGTACTCTCACCTCTCCCACATGTAGCACTTATTTCATGAGGAAAGTTCTAGGATTCAAAATTAAAGAAGCAATGGGTTTTGAAGAATGAGCCTCACACCAGCTGCTTAGCAACAACTCGCCATTCTTTATTCTTTATAACCCTAATGAAAAAGAATTAGTACTCCATTTAAGATTGCTACTAATACATGGTAACGTTGCTTTCCCTTGGGATCGCACATGTTACACAGTGCTGGCATGGGAAGCACTCTTTGGTGTTTGGGTCATCTCTATAAATTTGTAGTCAATGTCCGTTTATAGAGTGGGTGCGTAGATGGAGTTCTGCTGCGAAAAAGAATTCTACTCAGATCAGACCTATAAACTAAAGACACTCTAATGAGAAACTCTAGAGGTGTAGCAAGATAGAGGGAAAAAAAACAGAGGATGCAGAACCACCCTGGGAGTCGCAGAGTTGGAAATTTGAAGGGTAAGGGAAGAAGGAGTCCTTTCCTTACCCTGCCGGGTCCTCCCATTGGCTATAAAGCAGGGACCCAGGGAGCCAGGAAAAATTCAGTATATAAGAATCAGATTTCTAGGACACAGAGTGGTCACAAAAGAGTAGAAAGGCATGGGAGATGGGGGAGGGGAGGGCAAGCAGAGTGTAAGCCGCACACAGGTCATAGATTAGATGTTTTAAATAGGGTCCCTTTGTCATTTATCCTCATAACAATAAGCTGACAGGCTGTATTGCCAGTTATAAATGAAGAAAGTAGAGTTCAGACCCCTTACATCTGTCTAACGTCCAACAGGTAAGCAACAGTGGAGCTGGAATGCACTTGAATGTCCTCAAAGATGATGTTTTTATACTTTATCACTGGTTTTAAAACATTTTAACACAGGATCATGCTACTTTTCTGCTGTAAATTATTCAGTAATTCCCTGTTATCTTTGAGATAATATCAGACTTTGTAGTTTGGCATGAAAAACCTGTCAGTATCTGGCCCCTTTTCCTCTTCCACTCATGTGTCGAGCTCCCAACATCTGAACCTCTTCACATTTGCTTACTCCCCATCCACTCAGTTTTCACATTTCAGGATGTTTGTAAATGTTGCACATTTTCGTGGTACCCTTTCAATTCAATTTTCACCTCTCACCGTCTCATTTTGGTCTTTCAAAACTCAGTTCAGCTACAGTGTCACTTCCCCCTGGAAATGTTCCAGGACCTCATGCATCCATTCTGGGTTAGGCACCTTTCTCCGCATTCACACAACATAATTTGACAGTCACAATCACAGAACTAACTGCGTGGTGCTGTGTGCCTTTCTCACTGGACTGTGTTTGAGGGCAAAGATTGCTTTTTATTTATCTTTTTATCTCCCATGCCTAGCTTCACAACTGGCATATGGAAGGCTCCACACACTATTGTAATTGTTGAACAATGAATGAATACTCTGAATTATTAAGTCTTCAGCATTTTTGCATACAATATTTACTTCTGGAGGGGAGAAGGGATACTAAATCCCCAATGCTCTAGGTACAGGTAACATACATGTGCAGTGGATGTGCGAGGATGTGTGACAGCACCAAAGGATTCAACTTCCCAAAATAAAATAATTCCTTTGATACAGAACAAAGGCAAAGGGACATTATTTACTTTAAAGTTGAAGGAAGGCTAACTATCTGCTGAAGCACATCTGATACACCAGAATAGATGGATCTGCTAGGCAAAGAATGAAGAGTGACCCTCAGGTAAAATATATGACAGGTTTTAGCTGTTTGGATTGTGGGGGTGGAACAGGGTGGGAAACAGCCCTGGAGATATTTGAAGACAATAAGGAACAAAATTTGCAATAGAAAAAGTCAGTGGACCAGCCTGGCCAACATGGTGAAACCCTGTCTCTACTAAAAATACAAAAATTAGCCAGGTGTGGTGGCGGGTACCTGTCATCGCAGCTACTCTGGAGGTCAAAGCAGGAGAACTGCTTGAACCCAGGAGGCAGAGGTTACAGGGAGCCAAGATCACGCCACTGCACTCCAGCCTGGGCAACAGAGTGAGGCTCCTTCTCAAACAACAACAACAAAAGTCAATGAAAATTCAGATGATAGCCCAAGGACAGACATTTTACTTTCTCCCCCTTAGTTCTTACGTGTGTGTGTGTGTGTGTGTGTGTGTGTGTGTGTGTGTGGCTCCATTTCAAAAGAGAGAAGAAAATTAGAGAGGATTTGAGCTAACAGGGAGATGACATAGAATAGCAAGTAAGGAAGATAGAATTGGAGAAATGAGAAAACAAAAACTGAGAGCCAGAAAGAGGTTAGATTGTCCATCAGTAGTTCTCAAATATGGTGGAGAGAGGTTGAAAGGGCAGTGATACGTTGGAAAATTGCGTAGTAGAAAGAGGAAGAGATTCAAAGTCTTCTCCTATTCTGTATCTTGCCTTTGCCTGGGCATGCTTCTATGGTTTTAATTGAATATTAGAGCCTAAATGGATTGGGCTAAAAGCTGTTGAATGTTACGTAGACAGGGCCAGCAGGTAAAAAGGCCCAATGAGAAGGCAAAAACATTTATTAGAATAGAAGTTGAAGGCAGGGGTGAACGAAGATTAAATAAAAACTGTCAATTTGGGCTATTGTTTAAAGGCTCATGGGTGTTATGAAATCTGCTTTTAGTTTCATGGTTTTTTTCAAGGAAATTAAAATTAATTTTGTGAGCTTCAGGGTAAAAAGGAACTCAAGAAAATGCAAAATTTTGTAAGTGTTTTCAAGTGTTGGGAACATTTTGTTATGTGGAATTAGGAACTTTACTTGACTAATAATGTGAGAACAGTAGCAGTATTTTGGCATATGTGGGTTTAAAAATTTTATTCATAGGTAGCATATGCCATGGGGGACTTTGGAATATGAGATTAAAAAACACATTTTAAAAATTGTGGCAGAATTTGAGGGAAATAAGAATTTCACTTAAACATGTAAACACCCCCATTCTTTTTCCCTTGTTACGGCATAAGGGATTTTGTATAATTATAGTCTGGTGCCATTGTGGAAGAAAGAAAACATTAACAAATCACTTTTTTTCTATGAAGTGAAGGAAACATCTAGAAAGCTTTTCAGCTACTTTACTTGCCAGACAGTAATAACATATGTAAGTTTAAATAAAGTACTGAAAGCTACTTTTGCCCTCTGATGATAAAGTATTTTGTTACGCATTTCAATAGGTATTTAATTTTTCTTTTGGCAGTGGATAGCAAACCTCTCTTTTCCAATATGTTTAAAGTTTTGACAATTTTTCCTCATGGCTGCGTTGTAAATTAGGAATTAACGTCTAGGGAATGTGGAAGTGGCCATATGCTAAGAACCTAAACCCTAAAGACCTGATGTTTGAATGTGTTAACAGATTTGGTGTCAGCACTTAATCTTGGTTTGTAGAGTGGTAAAAATTGAGTCCAAGACCACCCTATTACTCTCCTTACCTGTGAAAGTTAGAATGCCAGAAGATTGTCTTTTCTTCCCCCTACTTTATTATCAACAGTATTCATAAAAGAGAGAAAATAAGTTACTACAAAAAAGCTACATTCTTCATTTGCATTATATTATTATTGTGTTTTCCTAAAAAGTATTTGACATGAGTGAAAATCAAGGGGTTATTGTAGAATAGAAACATACATCAGAATATGGGGATATTGGAATTATCAAACTATGATTATTTTTTTCTCTGGACAACTCCCGACTGTTCGGCAAGCCAATAAAGAGGTAGTTTTGGATAAATAGAATGGGCTTGCTTTTCCTGTCTTCATTAACAGCGTAAAGATTTGAATCTCAAGGCTGAATTGTACTGTGCTTGTAGAGCCTCCCAAAGGTGTGAAGGACACGTATTGATAGGGTAGCAATATCGCTTTCAAGACAATATAAGGCAGTAGTGACTAACAATGAAGTGACTTCTGCAAACATATATTAAGAGCAATCGGGTAATTTTGGTCTATTTCTGTATTTTATTTGTTTTCTAAAATATGTGTCACCTTTGTTAGATCACGAGCCTTTTGAAGTCACAGCCTCTATCTTATTCATTTATGCATCTGCAATTCTTAGTACAATTGCTGGCATATGTGTATACTTAAGACAATTATTATATAAAACTCATGCCCAGGTTCTATAGAAGAGGAGACCTCCAGGGGGAACTGAGGGACTCAAAATACATTCTTGTTCACACCTAAGACTTCAACTTCCTGAAAAGATAATCTCCCCACCAGAGAGTAAGATAATCTCCCCACCAGAGAGTAAGATAGTCTCCCCAACTTAGCCTCAGGCATACAGGGTTGGTTTTCAGGGACTCAGGTGTGCCTAGAAAAGTCCTGGAGGAAGAGGGTAGACAAAATCTCACAAAAGCAGATGTCAGAAACATTGGAGATCATATGAAACTGGGTAGATTTACTCATGTCTTTATGTGTGAGACTTGAAATTCCAGACATTCTTAGAGATGGATGAATTTTTTGTTTGTTTTTTTTTTGGTTTTTTTTTTTTAGATGGAGTCTTACTCTGTCACCCAGGCTGGAGTACAGTGTCACAATCTCGGCTCACTGCAACCTCCACCTCCCAGGTTCATGCAATTCTCCTGCCTCAACCTCCCAAGTAGCTGGGATTACAGGCAGCTGCCACTATGCCCGGCTAATTTTTGTATTTTCAGTACAGAAGTTTCACCATGTTGGCCAGGCTGGTCTTGAACTCCTGACCTCAAGTTATCCACCCGCCTCAGCCTCCTAAAGTGCTGGGATTACAGGCGTGGGCTACCGCGCCCAGCTGAGATGGATGAACTTTTAAGGGTTTAACTGTTAAGAGTTGATGTTTATGTGAGACAAGAACCTGAGATATCTGGGTTATCACTGTTAACATAATTCTTTTCTACTCATGGACTGTGAAACGTACGGAAACTTCCTGACACTTCATAATAGACTTTTTAGTTCCACTTCCTAGGTGCTGGACCTCCCTTTTTTGGCATCAATTCAGAGAAATTTTCAAAAGGCGTATAAGGTTTTCCTTTTAAACAGCAGGGTAAGCCTAGGTTACAAAGAGATTAATATTGTTACCACATATTGTTATTGACTGGATTATTTGTTTTTAATTATAGAATCTTGGTGTCCTATTTACTTTGGCCTCATTGATCTGGGACAAACTGCATTGTTAATGAGGAGGGTTCTCGTCATTGAATTCCTGATGTTCTTCTCTTAGCATCTGCTTTCCTTAAATGGTTGTTGTTTCCTAACACAGTAATGCCACTAATTGCAGTATTGAGGGTTAATAACATTCAAATGAGTCCATTGATTTACACAAATTAATTTGCGTGCAAACTGTTGATAGAAAACATTAACAGAAGAGTAGAGGTTTTCTTACTTAAGAAAATGTGATTTTTACACATTGAGTTTATAAAACAACTGATGACTAAATAATTGTTTGATTATAAGAAAATTCTCCATATTTTAAGTATTGATTACCAAAATATACTTAAAAATATAATTCAAAAATCTCTTCTTTTGTAGAGTTTTCTACATTAAAATAACCCCTAATTCCTGTGAAGGCAGTCAAAGATAGATCAAACAATGTCAAAAAGTACCCAAAATATCTGACTACATTTAGAAAATACATTAAGAAATGCTACGTTTTTCTATTGTAAAGGCACAATAGTTTGCTGATGTTAAAATACTATCTACAGAGGCATGGAAGTTTGAAAAGAGAAAGAAATACTACTGTTAGTTATGGCAGTTTGAAAAAAAGTTAGTTATAGCAGTTTGAAAAAAGAAAGAAATACTACTATGAACATATACGTTTGATGTAAGTGTTGCATTCAGAAACGTAATGTGTGTAACTATGTGCTTATTAAAACCTAGTACTTGTAAATTAACTTCAGGAATTGTAGAAGACTTCAAGAAATGGAGAAATATGCTATATCCTGGAGGGAAAGACTAAATGAAATATTGATATCACATTTTAAAAAATTAATCTAAAATGATGTTGAAATAAAGACAAGAAATTTGTATGGAATCTGACAAATTAATGTTTAAGTTTATCACAAACAATAGCCAAAAAATTTGGAAGTTTGAAAAAAATTCCTGGTGAAGTGGAGGTAATGTTTTTTAATGGGTTATGATTATAAAGATAGATTTCTTTCATTTCTAAAAATAATGGGTAGTCACATAGCTCAATGAAATGAAACAAAGTACGGAAATATTATATGTACTTATGCACACAAATGAAAAGTGTGTATATCCATATATATGGAATGAGAAAATTTTGTATATGATAAAATTTGCAGTTCAAGCCAGACTAGAAAAGTCAAATTCTTTAATAAGTGATAGTAAGGTAGCTAAGCATTCGTCTGGAAAAACACAATGACTATATCATGACATATTTCAATATTAATTGCAATGAATTAAACATATAATTGTAAGAAAACTATATGAAGCTATAAACACTCTAAAAGAAGATATGGGAAGCCAAATTTATAATCTTACGGTATGAAAGTCCTTCCTAAGCATGACTGAACACCAAAAAGATAAAATGGAAAGAGCTGAGTGGTTGGATTATATAAAGATTAAATGCTTTCTTATAGAAAAAGACACCATAAACAAAGTTAAAAGACTAAAATTAGAATGAGTGAAATATATGCAATATGTACTACAAATGAAGACCAATAGTACTGACAAATCAAGGGTTCCTACATATGAAAAATAAGGAGAAGATACAGAAATGCATACAGAAAGAATTACAAATGGCCAACAAATAAATGAAAATATTATCAGCCATTGTCAATCAGAGAATTAGAAATTAAGGTAATTGAATTCTATATTTATTCTCCCTTTTGGCTTATGAGGGTACAAAAGTTTCAAAAAAAAACACTATTATATCTAATGGGTAATGATGTAGCAAAATGGGCCATTATACTGCTTGTTGGTGTTATAAATTTATATAGCCAATATAAATGGCTATATAAATAGCTTTGGGGGTGTCTTTGGCTGCATTTCTTGCATTTAATGGGTACAGCAAACCAACATGGCACATGTATACATATGTAAGAAACCTGCACGTTGTGCACATGTACCCTAGAACCTTAAGTATAATAATAATAATAGTAATAATAATAATAAAGAATATCTACCTTGAGAACTAAGTTCCACATAAATACTTGCTGTCCTGTGGTTCCTCTGTGGAAGGATGGGATCAGTACCTACTCAAATTTGGTGCAGATATCTAGATGCCACGCATGTGCCAAAAGAATATGAAAAAAAATTATTACATAATAAAGCTTTCTGAAGAGAGCCGAGCAGGCTCCCAAGCAGGGTGACATAGCTTGAGAGAGCAAAGGAGAGTGAGTGACAATGGGGAACAACACACACTGAGGCCTGTCGGGGTGGCGTGGAGGGAGGGAGAGCATTAAGAAAAGTAGCTAATGCATGCATGCTGGGCTTAATACCTAGGTGGGGTGATAGGTGCACCAAACCACCATGGCACACATTTACCTGTGTAACAACCTGCACATCCTGCACAAGTACCCCGGAACTTAAAATAAAAATTAAAATAAAAAAGAGGAGTGAGTGGCTTGGAATTTAATTGCAGTTAGTGGGTTTTTGTGTGGGGCCAGGGCTTGCACGAATTGAATTTCCCACTGGCACAAGGGAAGAGAAAGCATGGGCTTTTCGATCAGCTTCCCCAGATGTGGGGCAAGAGGGGAAGACGGGTGGCATGAGGCTTGAAAGCTGTCAGCAGTCGAACATCCAGACATCTACAAAAACTCTTCGTTATACTGGCATATAAACTCAGAGAGACATTTATTAGGACATTCACTAGAGTGTTGCTTGTAATAAAGGGAGCATAGGAACAATGTAAATAGAACCTGGTCCACTTACATTATGAAATACTATGGAGTAAGAAAAAAATAAATAATGGAGTAAGTGTGGGGTTATAGATATGGGAAGATTTCCGTGATTGTTTATCAAGCTAAAAGAATATATATGTGTTGGCCGGGCGCGGTGGCTCAAGCCTGTAATCCCAGCACTTTGGGAGGCCGAGACGGGTGGATCATGAGGTCAGGAGTTCGAGACCATCCTGGCTAACACGGTGAAACCCCGTCTCTACTAAAAATTACGAAAAGCTAGCCGGGCGAGGTGGCGGGTGCCTGTAGTCCCAGCTACTCGGGAGGCTGAGGCAGGAGAATGGCGTAAACCCGGGAGGCAGAGCTTGCAGTGAGCCGAGATTGCGCCACGGCACTCCAGCCTGGGCGACAGAGCGAGACTCCGTCTCAAAAAAAAAAAAAAAAAAAAAAAGAATATATATGTGTATATTAGAATCCAATTTATACAAAAAATAAAATGCAATTTCTATACAATGTTTTGTATGTGATTTATATAAAATCAGGATTATTCAGAGGACTACTTAGGATGGGTGTCTGATTTGAAGAAAGACGAAGCCCAGCATACAGTTAAGGAACTATGTATAATTTTACCATGATTGTTGGAGGAAAAAAAGCAAAGCAAAACACAAGATTAGGTGGAGATGAGGTAACACAAAATGCATTCATAGCATTCAGTAAATAATACATCAAAACTTTGGAAATTCCCATGATCCTTTACCCCATTTTCACCTAATGTTGCGGTAACTTTCTAATTTTTTCTCTTCCAGGGTTTCTTCAAACACTCTGATGTTCAGCTCGCCAAGGTCATTTTTATATTTTTAGGATTTTCTCTTTTTCCTATGTAGTGTTTTTTTTCTCTCTCTCTCTCTTTTCTTTTTTTTTTTTTGCATCAGCTCATTTCTCCCTCCTACATGAAAAGTCCACTACCCCTCTAACGTCTCTCCCTCATTTGCAACTCCCACTACCTCAACATAAGTCGCACACATTTTTGGCATTTTTTAAACAAATATTTTAAAGGAAGTTTATAAACACACCCAGTATATACAGTTTGGTAAATTTGGGATCTGTTTAACATTTTTTTTTATTTAACATTAGAGCTTTTTTCCCTATAACATTATATCATCTGCCCAACATGAAAACATGTTGTATACTTTCTTGTCATAACCATACTGTAACCATAATCAGATGAGTAAATTTTAGTCAAGCAGAATTTAAGTAACTTGCGAAAAGTCAGGAAGTTAGTAAGTAGAGGGGCCACAGCTGACCCCAAGCAGTTCTGCCTCCAGGGAAAGGTCAGAACTCGAGTTCTACACTTCCTTGGGAGTAAATTACTATTGAGAAACTCCCCTCTATTCGTGTTTTGGCATTGGTCTAGGGAATTTTTATTTTATTTTATTTTATTTATTTTTTTGAGACAGAATCTCACTCTGTTGCCAAGGCTGGAGTGCAATGGTGCAATCTTGGCTCACTGCAACCTTCACCTCCCGGCTTCAAGCGATTCTCCTGCCTCAGTCTTCCGAGTAGCTGGGATTACAGGCATGCACCACCATGCCTGGCTAATTTTTGTATTTTTAGTAAAGACGGGATTTCACCATGTTGGCCAGGCTGGTCTTGAACCCCTGACCTCAGGTGATCCACCTGCCTTGGCCTCCCAAAGTGCTAGGACTACAGGCATGAGCCACTGTGCCTGACCACCTAGGGAATATCTAAAAATTTCAATCTTTATTTTATTTTATCAGTAAAGGGTGTTTTATTGGGGAACTTACAGACAGAAGCATGTCTTGGGCAGCTGCAAGACAGATCTCTGCACAGCAACCCCACCTACCCAGGGCTTGTATATCATAGGAAAAGGAGTACATGGTCCGTACAAGACAATTAAAGACAACCCTCTAGAACAGGCAAGAACGCTGTGTGTCATAGCCTACAGTTTGTGCGATAGTATCAAGGTTGGGTTGCTTTGATCTAAAGCAGGAGTACATGTTCTCACACCACGCACACTAAATAAAGTAGAAATCAGGAGGCATTCAAGGGACCGAGGCTAATCAGAAGTCAACATGGCAGACTAGCATCCAAGATGGAGTCACTTTTATCTCCACAGGTGGCTAGAAGTAATTAGGAAGTCACTGGTAAGCACTTTGAGCTGTGTGATTTCGATTTTCTTTTAGATACAGAGGTACACATACAGGTGGTACACTTGCAGGTTTGTTACATGGAAATGTTGCATAATGCTCTGGTTTGGGGTGCAGATCCTGACACCCACAAAGAAAACAAAATACCTAAGAATACAGCTAACCACTGAGGTGAAAAATCTCTACAAGGAGAACTACAAAACACTGCTGAAAGAAATCAGAGATGATACAAATAAATGGAAAACCATTCCATGCTCATGGATTGAAGGAATCCATATCATTAAAATGCTCATACTGCCCAAAACAATTTACATATTCAAAGCTATTCCTATCAAACTATCAATGCCATTCTTAACAGAATTAGAAAAAAAAAAACTATTCTAAAATTCATATGGAACCAAAAAAAGAGCCTGAATAGCCAAAGCAATCCTAAGCAAAAAGCAAAGCCAGAGGCATCATATTACCTGAATTTAAACCTACTGTAAGGCTACAGTAACCAAAACAGCATGGCACTGGTACAAAAACAGACCCATAGACCAAGGGAACAGAACTGAAAACTCAGAAATAAAGCCTCACACTTACAACCACTTGATCTTCGATAAAGTTGACAGTGACAAGCAATGGGGAAAGGACTCCCTATTCATTAAATAGCACTGGGATAACTGGCTAGCCATATGCTGAAGATTGAAGCTGGAACTCCTACCTTTCACCCTATAGAAAAATCAACTCGAAATGGATCAAAGATTTAAACATGAGACCTCAAACTAGTTTAGAGATTTTCGAGAGTGCTACGAGATATTTCTGTTTCTTCGGGGAAACCCTCAGTTGTAATTGCATACCTGTTCATGAGGCAGTGACCTCTGCCTAAACTCCTTGGGCTATTACTATCTGGCATAGTGGGCCACTTTCTGGTCTACCTTGTGGAAGACTCTGGAGTCAGTCTGAAAAACTCTTCTTGGGCTACAAACAAGAAATCTAAATTCAGGTTGCCAATAAGAAGTGTGAGTAGTAATCCCAGATATGTGCTGTTCCAAGGGAGGTTTTATTTTTTATTTTTTTGTTATAATATTTTTCTTTTTGTTTGTACATATAACTGTCTTGCTATTTTTTATATTAGACTCAACAGCAACAAGTTTTTACTTGGAAAACATTAAATACTTGCACCAAACTCTCCTTTTCCCCCTTTGGCATATATTTAGTGGGTTATACTCCTATCGAATAGTGTTTATATTATACATGCACATTCCGAAGAACTAAAGAAGCTCTTTTTAAAGATAATTTGCACCTAGAGATATGCTTTGTTCCCCAAGTTAACTCAAAAAAATGCAAACATAATTTTCTCATTCCTGCTTCTTCTAACTGTTTACATTACATGGTGTAGTTACAGGTAACAACTTACCAAACACTCCATTATAGCATTGGTTTTCTAAGGGTATACTTTGGTTCATCAAATTTCCCGCCAAGGCTGAAATGTAACTTATTATACAAGCTGTTGAGCCCAGGGGCAATTTTTTGAACAAAAATTAGTTTGGCCGTCTTTTTTTTTAAAGCTCCAAGAGGGATAAATAAATATGGAGGACTTTTTTTTTTATTGCTGTTCTTTGGCAACTTTTAAAAAATGGCTGCGTTATATTGTATGATTTATACATCCATGTAGAGAACAAAAGCAATAAGTTCTTTCTGATGAACAACTTTGTCTTTTCTGAAATAAAATTCTACAGGAGAAATGTATCCATAGTTGATAGCTAAAATCTTTCATTTGGATGCAGGTAGACAGGACTGATTTTACAGTAAGATGAAACAATTAGAGCAAGTCACAGAGAGTTCAAGGGGTAACTAATAATTATTTATAAACTGCTATGGATTACCATGTTAAACATTGACAGGAAGACCTTTGATATCTAGGACAGTTAATATCCCAGTGCAATTTTGTAAATGTTAACCTACTAACCTGTTTCTATAAATGTTATCTTCTTGCTGAAATTTCTTATATGAAATGAACTCCAGGCAATGCTCCATTCTTTTCTCAAGTCAGGCATAATGATCAATCAGGGGCTACCTTACTGTCATCTCTTAATACCTTAAAACCTATGGATTTCATTTAATTCTGTCCATCAAATACTACCCTTAAGCAGAATTAATCAAAAAATTCTTTAATGAATATAACTCAAAAGAATAAAGATCCAAGCTACGGATATTTTCTTTCTTAGCTTGAGCAATTCTGTAACACAGTAGCATCTAAACTCAGGGTTGTTTCAGCCTAAAGATGATGAGTTTTCCTTCTCATTTTATCCCATTTATGCAAAGAAATATTGTTTAAGAAACAAAGAAAGACCAATGTCTGTTCCAATCTAAATGCCCTAAATTCAAGACTTGCAATTCATTTTTCATTTACAATAATGTATAATCTTGACTTAACTGTCAGAGACAGTGGAAAAACAAAGTGATGCTGTCTGAGAGAAGATGGGCTTTTTGGGGGCTGGGATCACATCTTTGCTTCCAATGAGAAGCTGCCATTAAAAGCCAATTGTGTGCTTCTTTGCTCCGTATAATCAAAAGCTCTCAGAGGACTGAGGTGAAAGAGTGACAAGTGATAAAGGAGAAGGGATATGAGATAAATATGGGCTGTGCAGAGCAGGTTTTTTCCTGATAAACTGTCAGTATATTGAGGCATTTAGTTTCCTATGTACACTGATACGCATATGACTTTAAAAAATTTGCAAAACTGTATGAGTGGTGCTGGGAAGGTACCTAAGTGTTTTCCCGGGGAACAGCCTAACTCTCTGAAATTCCGCCCTTAGAAATGGTGTGGAGAAATAGTCTGGATTTCCTTTTTAACACAAGTAGGTAAGAAAGGATAGGGCCCAATCCGGGGATACGAATATCTGGAATGTTCTTCACCAGCCTTATTGCATGGGTGGCTCTTTTCTAGCATTCAGGTCTTCATGCAGCCATTCCTGACCACCCTGGCTAATGAGGCTTTCACTTTATTGTCTGGTTCATTTATTTTCTTCCTAGCACTTGTAGTTCGTAGTTACCCTTTTATTTATCAGTTTGCATGTTTGTTTATTTCTCTATCACTGGAATGCGAGAAAATGAGGGCAGGGCTCTTGACAGCCTTGTGAATGAATCTGGCAAAGCAACTGGCACAAAATAGCATGTAATCAATATTGGCTGCGTGAATAAATCAAACAATCAATGACTGAAAAGAAGATTGACTCAGATTTATATTCCCACGCACTGGTGAGCAACGGGAGGTTGAAGCAGATAACTGGGTAAGCAATTAGGTAAAGCAGTGAAGAAGTCTCTTCCCATGCCCAGTCCTTTCAAAACACACCCACCATTTTTCACTTCTCTGCTATGCTGTTCCAAAGTGCCTCTCACGACATAGGTGCCAAAAGTTGTAGCTACTTTTAAGTCATGAAGTCAGATTCCCTGGGAATGAAAATCAAATCTAGTCACCGTTCGTGGTTAAACTAAGCCCTTCTTAGGACATAATAAAATTTATTTCTTACCTTTTAGATTCTATAAGAACATGCTTTTTTATAACATAATTTTAATGTACCTGGAAAGAACGGCTTCTTGCTAAACCTTGCTCAATCACTTAAAGTAAATCTTTCATAGAGAATGTAGATTTCATATAATTCAAGTGATTGAGTACCAAATGCCTACAACATGCTGAGTCCTGTGTGGGACATTTAAAGAAAGAACTTATTGTCATTTCTCATTGAAATAAGTTAGACAATTACAATATTTTTTAGGAGAATCTAGAATTAAATGTCAAAATGAGTGTATACATATTATGCAGATTAAGAAGTCAGAGGAACAAAGAATCAATGTAGATTAGATTGGTTACAATAGGATTTGTTTAAAGAGTAAAGCTTCATCTACTTTTCAAATGGAAAAAGACCATGAAGCTAGGTGCAGTAATCCTCTTGAGGACCACAGTGTTGAAGTCAGCATCTCTGTAAAGCTGTAAAGATATTCCTCGCAGCAGCCACCTATTATTAGAAAGGACTGAGGAACTCTGTCTTGGTTTACCTGGTAACTCAGATTAACTAAATTTATGGCAATTTCTTAACTCTATGTTATTTCCTTTTTCCCCTTCTTAGACCTTACAAATTCTTTGACTCTCCATCCTTGTGTCAGCTAGAAGCACGGAAAAGGTGGGGTTGTCTCTACTTAGGCTACAATGTAAAATAGGGAGAAGCCCTATGTATTAGTCAGGGTTCTCCAGAGGGACAGAACGAATAGGATGTATGTATTTATAAAAGGGAGTTTATTAGAGAGAACTGGCTCACATGATCACAAGGCACAGGACCACGACAGGCCTTCTGCAAGCTGGGGAAGAGAGAAGCCAGTCGTGGCTCGGTCCAAGTCCGAAAGCTTCAAAACCAGGGAAGCTGCCAGTGCAGGCTTCAGTCTGTAGCCTAAGGCCCGGGAGCCCCTGACAAGCCACTGGTACAAGTCCGAGAGTCCAAAGGCCAAAGAGCCTGGAGTCTGATGTCCAGTGGCAGGAGGAGCTTGAGGGAAGTTTCCACCATGGGAGAAAGAAGGAAGCCAGAAGACCCAGCATCAAGGTGCTCCCACCTTACTCTGCCTGCTTTGTTCTAACCGTGCTGGCAGCCAATTGGATGATGCCCAGGCACATTGAGCGTGGGTCTTCCTCTCCCAGTCCACGGACCAGCCATCTAGGCATCTTTGAAACCAATCAAATTGACATCTAATATTAGCTATCACACCCCACCTCTGTTTTCTGCATAAAGACATGACTCTGATGGGAATGTGATTTCTAAGGGGAACATGATTCTCAGCTTTTGTTCAGGGACTTGGAGTTTGGCTGCTCTTCCTACCTGGGAGATTCAGTGTTTTGCCATATTAGGGAAGTCAGAAATGCCTTGTAGACCTTTCCTATGACCAATTCTGTTCCTTTGCTTCTTCTGGTTATCCAGTTCAACCAGCATTGTTTTATCTTTCTTTCTTGTCACATATCATATTTCATGTCCTGTTTCTAATCTGGATACCTCTTTCTCTCTACTTGGCCCTTGGGTCACAGCCCCATGTCTCTCCTAGCTGGAGGTACCAAGACCTGGTGTCTGTCCCAGGAAGGTTAACAAGCTGGTCCACTTGCCTGTCTACCATCTTGGATTTTCAGATCAGGTGGCTGATGAAGGAGCCAGGATTGACTTAAAGCATAAGCCTAGTGATATCATTGCAACAAATAGTTACTAAGTGACCCATTTACATGGAGGAGAATGTTGATTCTGTGAGACGGTCAAATCAATCAGGTACCTCAGTATGTAAGTTGACAGATAATTATATTTTAATATTATTATTTTATCATATTTATTTTATTATAATTTCATGATATGCTAAAACACATCTGCTGAATTAATGTCACTTTGCTTAAGAGGCTTGTGACATGTTGAGGAATGTGTACATATGTGTGTGTTCCTGTACACACAACATGTATGCAGAAACAGTTTTTGCCCATACAAGTAATTTGACACTGTGATAATTAGAAAAAAAAAAAGTATGATTTTAAAATAACTTAATGTTCCTGAATTCTTTAAACACAAAATATTTTCTGATGTTTTTATTTATAGGCTCTTTGAAAACTATGTCTTTCCCTTGGTAATTCCCTGTCCTATTTGTTTATCAGTTTGACATGAAGTAGATAGATTTCTTTATAATCATAAACAAATCTGAAACTCTGTATGAAAAATCATAAGTCATAAGAAAGCACCACTGCTCATTTTCCCTTCTCCTCAAGATAGAATTAGGTCAGTAAATTTCACACTATTGATTTAAGTGGGATGGTATTCTAAAGCCGCCTGTGTATATGATGTGTATGACCATGCGCATATATTTGCCATCAGATTTCCAACAACCAAAGTGACGGTTTAATATTTCAGCTTAAAAGTCAGGGGTATAAAATATTATATAATTCATAAAAAGTAAAAGAACTTAACTCTTTTTTTTTTTTTTTTTGCAAAAACTACCAGAAAGAAAATCTTTAAATGACTTTAAACATTTAGTTGTCTAGGTAAGTTAATCAAATCAAACTATTTTTTATGCAGATCTAGTGTGTCTATTTGTAATAATACTCATATCAAATACTCGATCGTTTGCAAATTGATCATTGTTTTAACTAACTGAAAGCAGCTTCTGACATTTGCTTGGATCAATTTGAGTCAGTCATTTGGTGGTAATTTGGTAATGGTCAAAATATATGACCAGAAAATATTTGGTCTGTGACTACGAGACTTCATTCCATATGAAATTCCAGTTTCTTATCAGGATACCTCTTCTTCATAAATCTTGGGGTGCCTTCCTCATTGGCGATCCTCCTCTTCTTTTGTAAATCATCTGAATGTTGGTTAGTAAAACTAGATGTGGTTCTATCTATAACATAACAGATCAAGTCTGTAAAGAAAACAGAAAGAAAGAAATCTGTCAAATTGCTGGTTTAATATTTTAAAGACAAATGTGGGTGTTTTGATGAATTCTAATTCTAAATTTAACAAAACCAATTCGTATCTGGGCAAAATTTAAATCAAAATTCACTTTTTAATTTCTTGTTTTCTTGTTTTGGCATGTTGAAGCTCGCTGGCTAAAACAATATTGATGTATTTTTTGCACAAAGATGGAGGCCTCTATTTGTCTTTGCCAAAACCAATAGGTAAAGACATTCTAACTTTTATTTTTACATGTTGCTAGTTGCTGTGTTTCAAACGGCCATCAGAAATGTTTTTGAATATATGTTTTATGAAATATATGGAAACAAAAAAATTATGAACTGATTTTCATTAAGTAGTACTGCTGTATTAATACCATCAAATGATATAGTCTATTATCAATACTGAAGACATTAAATTTCTATGAAAAATTTTTGGACAGAAGGCTAAGAGATTTATTCTATGCTGATAGGCAGATGAGGTAGGTTTAGCATGAATCTGGCCTGGAACCAACTCCTGCTACCTGAAGCTCTTTTCCACTGAGGCCACTCTGATCTGAGAATCAACTCAGCACGAGAGGACTGACTCACTAGTATTTTACTTAAATAATTTTAACAGTAAACCAGGAATTGCTCATTGTTTGAATCTTGTTTAAACTTTTCAATTTTAAATTTTAAATTAATTATAGTAGCCAGCTTGGCGCTCTGTCTCAGGAAACAATCCCTTTTGTTGAAAGACGGGATGTTAAGATCTCTACCGGTACTTTTACATTACACACTTCTCCCCGGGTGCCCCCCTCCCACCCTGTGTCCGGCCATGGCCTTGGCAAAATTCTTATTCTTGGTCATAGGGAATTTCTTGTTTTGGTAACTGAGATTGTTCTACTCTTACAGTGTTTGCCTGAGGGTCATTAATTATTCTCAGTCTTCCCTGCCAGGGTAAGATTAAGCAATATGGCAGCAGCAAATTCATTTCAGTAATTCAGTGGCCATACACACAAGCTTTTTCTTCTCTATGTTATATTCAGTGAGGGTTGGTGGTGGTGGTTAGAGACCCACGCCTACAGAGACACGACCATTTTGTGACATTGGCATCTCAAAACATGGATCACTGTAGTAGGGGAAGAGCAAGTGGACAACCCACACCCACTCCAGAAGTGACACACTTCCTTCCCACACAGGACTCATTGTCCAGAATAGGCACCTACCTCCTGCTAACCACAAGGGGCCTGGGACATGTTGAGAAACACATGTGTATTGGTGACCAGTATATGTTTCTCTCCATATACCCTAGAGACCACGCCTCACATGAGGCCTTTCATCAGAAGGCCATTCACAATCGTCGTTCCTACGACAAAGAGTTGATTTTGTTTTAGGCTCCAGATCTTCCTACATAGGCCTGTGCTGTTTGGCTATACTTGCATTCATTTCTATAAATAATAATTGTTCACACAAATAACTTGCATTTATAGATTTAAATGTTTTCTTTCTTCTTTTTTTTTTCTTTTTGAGATGGAGTTTCACTCTGTCACCCAGCCTGGAGTACAGAGGTGCAATCTCAGCTCACTGCAGCCTCCGCCCTCTGGGTTCAAGTGATTCTTCTGCCTCAGCCTCCCATGTAGCTAGGACAACAGGCATCTGCCACCATGCCCCAGCTAATTTTTGTATTTTTAGTAGAGACAGGGTTTCACCATGTTGACCAGGCTTGTCTTGAATGCCTGACCTCAAGTGACCCACCTGCCTTGGCCTCAAGTGCTGGGATTACAGGCTCGAGCCACTGCACCTGGCTTAAATGCTTTGTGTCTGTACCCAGTATTTGGACCCTGGGAATTCAAAAGAACATTTTAAATAATGACTTACAGTTGCTAAAAGTATGGAAAAGCCTGTGTTTCATGCTTCAGTCCTCAGGGCTGTTATTGGTGAGACAGATGTATCACTTGGTCATGTGGCTTAGTTAAGCAAGTTTTTATTATTACAAACTTCGAGGCTGGCAGCTCTTCAACCCTTACACTGTGCAGACTTCTAGGTTAAACAGTTTCTAATGGCGGGTGCCAAGTTTTGATACTTGTCGGTCTGGCAGTGATGGATTCAACACCGGAGAGACTCATTAAAATGGAGTCTTGGTCCTCAATCAGCTGTCCGTTTTCTAGCATGTGTGGCAAAACCCAAAATATCTTCTGGGCTTGGCTGGATTTCTGATGGATTGGGTTACCCCAAAGAGGAGCCAAGGTACCTGGATTTCACATGGCACTGGAAATCATGTATCATTCCAAATGAATGCTGTATATAGTAATCAACAACATTTGGGGATAGAATCATTTTGGGAAAGCCATGGCCATTTGTGATCAATTAGGGACGTAATCTGATAATGACAGCAGTGACCGTGAGGTTGAATGTGTTTGCCATTATAAGCTGCAAACATTTAAAAATGAATGCTCAGTTTATTGTACTTCAGATTGGCTAATAGGCACATGTAGGAATGCAGTGGCAATATTTATTAGATCTGAATCTTAAATACAGTTCATTGAAGAAATGAAAAGTAATCTCCTAAATTTTCCCAAAGACTGTTCAAGTATTATCGTTGTAGCAGCTGTTCTGGGAACATCTGTGTATCATCCATCTGTTTAGTATCTACATCTAATTTCTCTTCGTGTTGTATTATCTTATTGTTGCTTTACTGTCTGGAGTTACAACTATAACATTTGATTTAAAGAACTCTGCCTTGCTTTTGTATTGTTCATAAAAGAAAGGTGATATTTTCACACCTTTTGAGATACAAGTTTACTTTCCTCTATTTCTGTTTATTTCACATTTTTCATATTCCTGTTATGGATGCCAATAGGAGAGATGACTAGAAAGTATACATGACTTTATTCCACAGGTTTCAAAGTTGGTGGTTTACAGAAAATATAAAGCATAATGCTTTCAATGTTTATTGGAGATATTATTTCTAAATGACGAGAAAAACACACCACATAGAAAGCAGTGAGAAGATCAAATGAAAGGATTGATATTGATATCTAGCTGCAGATAGACTCCATGACTTTAAGAAATCTCAGTGTTAGTGCTAAATTTATTTGTTTATCATAGGCTGTTAGAGTAGGACACATTCAATTAACCAAAACTAAATTCTAGCCTTTGCCCTGCCTCTCTTGTTTTAATAATAATACATGCTTAAATGAAAATTTATAAATTCACTTTTATCTTTCATACTACAGTGATTCAACATGACTAAAGAGAAAAAAATTGGTTTAATAAGCTCAATGAAGTAAATATTTGCTCAAAACTTTTCTTATAACTGAAACAACAGCAAAACAAATTAATGGCAAAGGAATTAACTCAAAGATATTCACTGGCATATGATAAATATAATTTTTTGTGATCCAAGATTTCTTGTAGCTACCTGAAATTTAGAGCTTAAATAGAAGTTAATATAATTTTAGCACCTAAATTTAATTCTGTTTAGGTGCTTCCCTTATACATGAGGTGGAAATTATTATTATAATAGAACCTCATAAAACAAAATATCACTTAAGTTATAGTATGCCTTATAATCATCTACCTTCATTCTCATTTACTTAGGGGGTTCTTGATGAATCTTTTCAGTGCGTTATTCAAAGGTCATATGCCTTTCAGTGACAAGGCACAAGGATGGGGAAGAGGATATTATTTTTCAAAGAAGCATGTAAGATTTGTAATACCATTTGTGAGAAAATAACCTTTTAATGAAATGGCCATGATCTGCTGTTATTTAGTCTAATTTTTACCTTTTTGGTGTGAAATTGGTGCAAATGTGCACCAATTTCCCCCCCTTTAGGAATGCATTAGTTACTATGGAAACAATTCCATTGTCAGAAATAGAATTTTCAAACACTACATGTATAATGTAAACTTGATGTAAGCATGGGATTGGAATGTATACCTTTGTAGTTAGAAAGACAATCATAAAGTTGTTCCCTTATATGGAGCTGGGGCAATGGCCACTGCAGTGATTGTGTATTTATCCACCTGTGCAACCAAAGCAAGGGCCTAAGAGAACTAGGCTTTAAGTTGTGAGAGTTTCTTTTTTATCTACCACGCCAAATTTAAACTTCTTGAGTCTACTGTTTGTTATCCTGCCAGACCTTAATATTTTCTTCTGACAAAAATATGACCAATTTTATCCTTCTTTATACATTTTTAAAACCAGGAGCCAGTCAGAATAACTTTCTGTTACTGGCAAACTTTCCTTAGCAAGTAGAATTAGATCCAGCTGACTCTTTGTGGCTGGCTTTGATATCCCACATTGCCCATGGCTGGCCGTTCATCAGAGAACCAGTTGTGACCCTCAGATTAAGCACATGGCGTATATGAAATGGGACTGGAAAGGAACAGGACAGTGTTTAAGTGGGGTTCTCTTCTAGATTCAGCTTCTAACTGAAATAAACCAGAAGAATTCCAGATGTCAGGAGGTCTCAGTAGGCTGTTAACAGTCCCCAGATGCATCCATACAAAAAATTCACTTCTTTCTCCTGCCTCTCAAGTGACCCATGGAAAATAAAATAATTGATAACTGCCAAGTTGGAATATACAGCTTGGTGTGAGGGTCAAATAGACCAGAACTGCAGAACCAGTTACAATTAACTGGCCAGTTGCAGAAAATGTTTGATTCCAGCTGTACCTCAACTGTGGAAGAGCGGCAGACATGATACATTTCCTGAGGGCAGCTAGTACCCCAGAGGGGAAGCGTAGAAGCTGACCTAAGTGCTCGACTTTTTTCTTCCCAAGTCAGCAATCAGGAAAGTCACAGCACCACCTGTGGGGCAGAGGCAATGGGAAGACCATCTGCGGGGCCTTGGAATATCAGGAGTTATGCTCCCCTTCCCAGCAGCCACACACACAATAAACAACCTAAGCATTCTCTGGTCTTCTAATTGAGAACTCACAGTTTGGATTCCACCAACATTGAGAGACTTCGACCCCTTCTTTCGGGACTACTGTCTGGTTCTTACCTGTCACCCTTCCACCTCCACCTGACTATTGTGGGATCTGGCCAGCAGCCCACAATGCAGTGGGGTTCTTTCTTTGTTCCCAGGCAGATCAGCAGGTCGAGAAATAATAGACACACACAAGATAGTGAAAGCTGGGTCCAGGGGGGTCACCGCCTTCTGGTCCCGCAGTGCCGCCCATGCACTGGATATACCAGCATTTATTATTAAGTTTAGTGGGGGTGGGGGTAGGTTAGTGAGGGAATTAGGGTCATTTGATTATGAGGTGAGATGGTCACATGGGGATGAAGTAATTCTTTAATATAACATCTGTATGCAGAAGTACAGTATATAGAGATAAGAATTTACAATATACTGTGTGTGTCAGTAATTTCTAACAGAGCCTTAAAACAGAAACACAGTCTTTTCATAACCTATGATTAGCAAGATATTAATCAGCAGTAACAGTTGCAGCAAAAGCTGGTTACAAACAATCCGTAGAAACAGGACCTGAAGCTAGACAACTGGTTAGACTAGAAATTCTCAGAAGGCAGTCTGCCTTAACCCTAAAGAGGCCTAGAAGAGCTATGGCAAGATGAGGGCGTTTAGAGCCCTATCTTATCCATATGGACGGGTGCCCTTCATACGTCTATTTATAGGCTCACCACAAGGGTCACATTCCATTCCCAGAGCTATGAACATCTGGCTTTTCTGGGATAGGAATCTTGGTGATGTGAAACCTCCCTGACTGCACGTCCGTTCATAGGCTCTCTGCAGGGGGAAGCACATCATGCTCTGTTGGCTCATTCTGGCAGTCCAACATGGCATTGTCTTTACACAATCCTGCATGCAATTTTTGTATTTACAATAATCAGGAGCATTTCATCTTTTGTTCCATAGCAGTAGTTTCAGGGGATCTCCCTACACCTGATATCCCTGTGGGCTGAACTGTAGACACCTTACCACATCCTCCTTGTCTGCTTTCAGGACCAATGGTTGGATAGCCACTTAGCCGTCGCTCTCTCCCCACCCTGACCTACATCCACAACTACTTTGAAAAATGCCTGCCCAGGATAATTCTGTATCTGCTTTCTCCACTCTTCTACTTGAATTGACAAGCACTTCCAGAGAAAGTCACAGCCTAATATCCATCAGTTAACCCTGAAAAAAGAAATTGATATTAATATGGAATTAGTGTGGAGGAAGAAGAAGTTAGTTTCCATTGAACCCTCGGTATTTATGAAATATCCTTTATTGGTATCTGATTAATTTTGTGTTTAAAAAATTCCATCCCACACAGTGGAGGCTTCAAAATTTTTTACTCATTGCAAGAAAACAACACCTAATCTCCTCATTCTCCCAGATGACCACACCTGCTACTTTATTGAAAGTTAAAAAAGAAACCCTTTAATTTGGATTTTCTCAAATTTCTTCTTTTATGTCTTGAGCTTTCTTCCCACATTTTATTTTTTCCCTTTAGTTTAGGAGATGTGCTCGTGTGTAATTTTAAGGCCAGCCCATTTCCCTGTGTCTGTCCTTCGTCCTGCCGCACAGCTTTGGGGATCCTGATTCCCTGGTAGCGCCCTTCTCTTTTGCTTCTGTGAATAACTTTCTGTTCATGGCTTTTCCCCCTCTACCTACAAACATGTTCAAACATCCTTATTTTAAAATGTACCTTAGACCCTTTCACTTCTCTAGAGATCTCTTCTTGTTCACTAACAAATTCCCCAAGATAAATCTACATTTTTTGCCTCCACCTCTTAAGGATTCATTCAATCTCTGACCCTCAGATTTTGGAATTGGCTTTCAATAACCCCACTGAAACATTTCTGGTGATGGACGTCTTCCTGAGGGCTATATTCAGGAGTACTTTTTCCCTTAATCTGTCTTCAGCTTTTGACTCTAATGACTACCTCTCATTAAAGCCCTGCTTTCTTCCTGGGTTTTCACTTTTCTGAGAGTTTTTGTTATCTCAAGGACAAAGAACATTTTCTCCCTTTCTTAGTCATTTTTACTGTTACCTACTTTGTAACATTAATCTTGTGACTACTAGGGGTTCAGTAATTACCTCCATGCAGATGATTTTGCTATTTTAATGAATTCTAAGGCCCATTTTCTAATTCACTGATGTTTATCTCCACCTCATATTGCAAGAGTGCCTAAAGATCGACATGATTGATCAGCCTATTTATCCCTTCAAATACACTCCTTCTGAATTCTGGTTTCCATTATTGACCAAACTTTCCTTCCAGCTCTCAAGCCCCTCTTTCTATTCACATTAATTCAGTTCCTACTGATCTACCTCATCCATGACTCTTGAAACAAACTTTCTGTACTCATTCCCACTACAGCTGCCCTAGTTCAGCCCTCAGTTGTCTGTAGCTTAGATTATTCAATAGCTGCTTATTATGTCTCCCTCCCTCAGTGCCTTCCAACTTCAATTTCACCCACATACATGAGATGAATCCCCCTAAAGCAAAACTCTGCTTGTGCTGTAACTCGATGTTAAAGTTGAAATTTCAGCAATATTATAGACTAGAAACAGATTTTCAAAGGAGATATTGGAGAGTCAGCTTCATAACTCTGAAATTCCCCACCCATAAGGAATGTTTTGATGAGTTTGGAGATTGAAGTTGGGAGATGATTTTGAGGATATTATTGGAAAGAGCTGTGCTGTGAGCCCTACCCTCTGTCAATCAGCAGAGATGGGAGGATCTTCAAGACTAAACAGGGATGCTTCAATGGGGGGCACTACATGTTCCCTGAAGTTGAAGGATACTTCAGGATGGTTCCTAGCTCCTGCAAGAGGAAGCTGAGGCAGCATGTTACAGCCGAGTAAAGGGCTACACCCAGGATGCCAGTGCACAGCACCTTCCGCAGGAACATTAGTCTGAGATGATTTGAAAGGGGATTCCACTCCAGAGAGCAGATGTTAGGGTGGAGGGACCCAAGTAAAATTGCGTGAAGAATACTGCTAGGGATAGAAGCTGACTGGGGATGAGGAGAGGCTAGTTGAAGGCAAGATCCAGGTTCTGTCAAGGTTGTTGCAGGCCATGAGGTGGGTGGGGGCACAGGAGACTCTGAAGAAAGTATGTGAGAAGTCAACTTCAAGGAGTTTCTAGGTCCAGAAATTACAAAACCTTCTCCCAACAGTACGAGACAAAGATGAATTCTTCTACCCACCATGTTCTTCCTTCCCACTGCTACCCACTTCAATCCTGGTGGATTAGAAATATCAGCTGGCAAGTGAGATAGCTGTTCATCATGAGGTAGAAATAAAAGATCGGTTGCATGCTGTCTGCAGGCACCCAGTAGCCCACCTGCTGCTGAAAGAAGGGCAAGGCATTACATCTGAATGAGGGTTGAAGGGTTGACCAGTGTATTAAATGTGACAATCTTAATCACTGAATTAAGATTATACCTGGGAAAGTAACCATTTCTATCAATTAAGAGTAACCAAAAATGTTACGAGACTCAACATTTTTTTTTTTCCGGAGAAGAAGGATAGTCTTACTGAGCAGATTTAAAGAGACAGTGAAAGACGCCTTTAAAAAAGTTGATTTCATGATGACATGCTATATAGGTCTTGCTTATATGGTGAACAGGACAAAAATCACTGACGTTTTTTCCGGGTCTGCTGAAATAGAGCAGACTTTGCATGGTGACTTTTAGAGCAATCTCTTTCTCTAGCCTCATTTTTCACTTATTTCATGTCTATTCTGGTGTGTGGTTACTGAAAGAACAAAGATTTGAATGGCATGTTTGCTACTCACTAACTGGGCATTTTTGGATGGACTCAATAGTCTCCAGAGCCTTTATTTCCTTATCAGGGGTGTCAGTTCATCTCGTGTTGCTAAAACAAAATATCCCAGGCTGAATAGTTTATAAAAAACAGAGGCTTATTTGCTTATAATTCTGGTGGCTGCAAAGTCCAAGATTGGGCAGCTGCATCTGGTAAGGGCCTTATGCTGTTTCAAGTCCTGGCAGAATGTGAAAGGGGAGCAGGAATGTGCACAGAGATCACATGGAGAGAGAGGAAGTAGAAGAGAGAAACCAAGGAAGCCAGACTGTTTGTAACACCTTGCTCTCATAGGAACTAATCCAGTCCTGTAAGAGTAAGAACTCACTCCCATAAGAAGGATTTATGAGGGATCCATCTATTCCATGACCCAAACACCTTCCACTGGGTCCTACCTCCCAACACTGTCATACAGGGGATCAAATTTCAACATGAGTTTTGGCAGGGATAAACCACAACCAAACCATAGCATTAGTAGAATTGACTAATGTGTGTACTCTGTAAGTTTATTGTGAGGATTTAATGGGAAAATGTATCTAAAATACTTAACATGATGTATTAGTTATCTATTCCTGTGTAGCAAGTTACCTCAAAATTTAGCAGCTTAAAACAACACCCATTTATTATCTCAGAGTTTCCGTGAGTCAGAAACCCAAAGCAGGACAGCTGGGTGTTTCTAGCTCAGAGTTTCTCACAGGGTTGCAATCCAAGTATCTGCTGGAGCTTCTATCATCTTGAGGTTGCACTCATAAAGGCTCCACTTGCAAGTTCCCTTCTGTGACTGCTGCAAGGCCTCAGATCCTGGCTGGAGGTTGGCTGGAGACACTGGAGACATCAGTTCCTTTACATAAGGCTCTTCCACGAGAGCCCACAATGTGTCACCTGGCTTCTCTCAGAGTGATTGAGGGAGAGAGTGATTAAAGCAGAAGTCACAGTATCTTTTTAATCTAATCTTGGAAGAGATCTTTCACCACATCTATGTTATTCATTTGAGTAAGTAATTATGTCATTATATTCAGCGAAAAAGCAAGAGGAGAGGATTGCACAGGGCGTGAATATCCAGGGGCAAGGATCATTGCAGGCCATGCTAGAGGCTGCCTGCTATACACAGGATCTACAATAGATGCTATTTCCTGCTTTACAGATCCTCACTCAGACTTCTGTATACCTTTCTCTCATTTCTTCAGTTGAAAGCATTCTCTAATTCTTCTGAGTTCATGGAACATGATTTTTTCTTTTTTTTTCACTTTCTTCCTTACATTTATTTGTTCATTAAATAATGACACTCTTCTATGATGAGGATTCAGAGATGAGATATTTTTCCTGTCCCCAAGAAGGGCCACCAAGTTGCTCAACTCCAAGGGAACTGGCCATATTGTATATAATATGCCTTTGATTGGATCACAGAGGTGCTTTTTTTCCCAAGGAGCCCATTGTTTAGCAAGAACAGCAGATTTGAAAATTAGTAGTCATAATAGCACAGTGAAAATCCAGAAAACTATCTGGTGAATCTGAGAATAACTCCATGGAAAAAAAGAATATGTGAGCTAGCATGGAAAAATGAAACAGAGTTTTCCAGGCAGAGAAAGAAGCAAAGTACTTTGTAGACTTCAAAGAGTGAACAGTTTCTGCCATCTCAATTCTCTGTCCCATTCTCCCTGCTCCATGAGGGCAATTGGCAAACTATAGCTCACAGGCCAAATCAGGCCTGATGTAAGTACAGTTGTATTGCAATGCAGCCACATCTATTGTTTTACATATTTTCTCTAGCTGCTTTTATGATACAACAGAGTTGAGCAACTGTGACATTTTTTTTTATGGCCCACAAAGCCTGAAATATTTGCTGTCTGTCCTTTAGCAAAGATCGTCGCTGACCTCTGCTCTCTGACATAGTGAGAGCATGTGGTACAGAAGTAGGTACTCAGTTATTTGCTAAACTAAAGAGCTGAATAATCACCAGTTGGCTGTGATTCCTCTGTACACAGCTGAGTAACAAATGAATCAGCATTTAGTCAACAGCTTAGATGATTTCTTACAGTGATTCTCAACAAATATTCTAACTGACACATGGCTGTCCATAGTAATGAGAGTCTTTTAAAGCAAGGAATAAACAGCAATTGTGCCAGTCTCTAGATCTGAGAGAAAATTATGTAGTTTTTCTAGCTTAGGATATGTCATTTAGATCCATTTTTTATGAATATTTTTTCTTCCAAAAAATTGGTCATGCAAATCAAGGAAATATATGACAGATATAACAACATAACTTTGTGTAAAGAAAGGATGTTATAAGCCTAATAATAGCATAAAATATCTAGGAGAATTTTTCAGAATTTCCTCTCCACTGAGCTTGAGGAATATCTTTCATGTCATTGATTTTTATAAGAAAATCCAACGTCATCAACCACAAACTCAGCATCAAGTGGCTTACACAATTTTTGCAGTTGGGCATGTTCATATTGTTCATAAACATAAAGTAGTACCACAGGCACATTGACTTAACTTTAATGAACTACAAGAAATTTCACATATTAAAATGAGGTAAGTAATAGAAATTTGTTGAAACATTTCTTTTAAAAACCTTAGATACCCACTGAATAAACCATAGTGTCATAAATATTTGTATCAAAACGGACTGGTGATTAAAATTTCAGCTTTTTTTGTTTAGTCCATTAAAATGGAACACAAGAATGGTTAGAGTGATAGATGAACTGAAATGTTTCAGAAAAACAAATTTCTTTATTCCTTTTTTTTGTTTATTTGTTTTGAGATGGATTCTTGCTCTGTCATCCAGACTGGAGTTCAGTGGCAAGATCTTGGCTCACGGCAACCTCTGCTTTCCAGGTTCAAGTGATTCTCCTGCCTCAGCCTCCTGAGTAGCTGGGATTACAGACACATGCCACCATGCCCCGTTAATTTTTGTATTATTATTATTATTTTCTTTAGTAGAGATGTGGTTTCACATGTTGGCCAGACTGGTCTTGAACTCCTGACCTCAAGTGACCCACCCCTCCCAGCCTCCCAAAGTGCTGGGATTACAGGAGTGAACCACTGTGCCTGGCCAAGTTTCTGTATTCTATATTGACTTTTTGTATATTCCATTTTAATTTATCATTTGATAACTAAAATTTGTTGATTTACTGTTCCTGGTTTAAGAAGGCAAATAGTGTCCTAAGTTTCAACGCAAAGGCATATTCACTTCCTTGAGCTCTACGAAACATCACTGGAATGGTAGTACCTCAGAAGCCAGTCCTAAGAAATGACACCTTCTCCTCAATCATAAGCACCAAAGACAAAAATAGACCTCATTGTTGAGATGGGTGTTGGGGTTTGATGGTGAATAGTGGGGGTAGATAAAACACCTGAGTTGGAACCAATTGAAAAGAATAGTGTATCAGTCCATTTTCATGCTGCTGATAAAGACATATCCGAGACTGTGCAATTTAAAAAAGAAAGAGGTTTAATTGGACTTACAATTCCATGTGGCTGAGGAAGCCTCACAACCATGAAGGAAGGCAAGGAGGAACAATTCATGTCTTACATGAATGGCAGCAGGCAAAGAGAGAGAACTTGTGCAGGGAAACTCCTCTTTTTAAAACCATTAGGTCATATGAGACTTATTCACTATCACCAGAACAGCATGGGAAAGACTTGCCACCATGATTCAATACCTCCCACCAGGCCCCTCCCATAACATGTGGGAATTCAAGATAAGATTTGGGTGGGGACACAGCCAAATCATATCAAATAGCATAAGATGGAGAGTAAAATGTATTTTTATCAATTTTAATGCTATTTAAAAAAATAAACTTTTAATGTTACACCAGTTTTGGTTTTACATAGAAATTTAAGGGATTTATAGAGTTCTCATATACCCTACATCCAGTTTCTCTTATTCTTAATGTGTTATATTAGTTTGGTAAATTTTTTTTATGAATGAACCAATATTGATACATTACTACCAACTGAAGTCCTACTTTATTCTGATTTTCTTAATGTTTCCCCTAATATCCATTTTCCATTCCAGAATCCCACCCAATGTAAGTTACATTTAGTTATCATGTCTCTTTACGTTTTTCTTGGCTGAGAAAGTTTCTGAGACTTTACTTGCTCTTGATAACTGTATTAGTCCATCTTCATACTGCTATAAACAACTGCCCGGGACTAGGTAACTTATAAAGGAAAGAGGTTTAATTGAGTCACAGTTCAGCATGGCTGGGAAGGTTTCAGGAAACATACAATAATGGCAGAAGGCAAAGGGGAAGCAAGGCACCTTCTTCACAAGGCATCAGGAAGGAGAAGTGCCAAGCGAAGGGGCAAAGAGTTCCTTATAAAACCATCACATCTTGTAAGAACACACTCACTATCATGAGAACAGCATGGGAAACCACCCCCATGATTCAATGACTTCCATCTTGTCTCTCCCGTGACACATGGAGATTATGGGGATTACAATTCAAGATGAGACGTGGGTGGGGACACAAAGCCTAACCATATCAATAACCTTGAAAGTTTTGAGTTTGGGTCAGTTATGTTGCAGAATGTTCCGTTATTCTACTTATTATAATCTACATTATTAATTGTTGGGATTTGTGTGAAGTTTTTCTTGTAATTAGACTTGGATTATGTGGTGCTTTTTTGGAGAAGACAATACAAGTAAAGTGCCATTTTTTAGCACATCATACCAACAGTGCATACTCTCAATATCACTTACTGCTGTTGATATTAACTTGGATCATCTAACTAAAGTTAGTGTTTCTGAGGTTTCTCATGGACATTTACTTTATTCTCTGAATTGTAAACTAATACTATTTTGTTTTTTTGCTCAAGTTGTTTTAGCTTTGGCCATGTTGTGTGTGTGTCTGTGTGCGTGCATGTGCATGTGTGTGTGTGTGTGTGTGTGTATATATATATATATATATATATGCTTAGCACTTCTCTACTTTTCATCACTGTAAGATGATTCAGGCTCATCTTGTGTATTTCTATCTTAGTAGTTGAATCAGCTATTTTTCCAAAGGATTCCTGGTTCCTTTCACTGGTGAATGGCATCAGAAACCAATATCTGGGCAGTAGGTGTGCTCATCGCTTCTTGAGGTGTTTTGCTTCTAGACCTTCCTAGCTGAACAGAACAAGGAAATATATGTATACCAGCCCATTTATGCACACATCTCTATAAGGACTTCCATGTGTAACAATCAGTACCTTTATTAAGCTAAACATGAGTTTAAGCTCTAATTCATTACCACATGGATCACTGTAGCCTCTTCCTCTGGTCTGTCTGTAAGTTCCCAATTCAATAGTGAGAGACCTGGATCTCATCATCTGCCATCCATATGCTTAATTTTTCAATTCCAGTAAAAACATATAGCATTATTAGTGTTATGAATCTGTACCCAGAATTGGAAAAAAGCTTTAACAATTAGAGTGTGATGTTTATGTGCAGTTTCTTTTGTCTTTAGGTTTTACAGACTTCACTCTTTTCCAATGTTACTTTGGTCAGCACCTTTTGAACTCACCTCAGTCAATAAAGTGGTTTTATGTATTTTTGATAGAATTATTTTGTCACATTCTTCATTCCATCCTGATATACTCCTACTCTCTAAAGGATATTTTTTAAAATTTGCATAAACTTCACTCTTTGCACTGTTAAAGTCTATGGATTTTGACAAATGTGTAGCACCATGAATGCATGATTGTAGTAACATAGTAACCCGTTTCACCACCCTAAAAATTTTCCCACTGCTCACCCATTCAGCTCTCCTCTATACTTCCAAATATCTGAAAATCCCCACAGTTTTACCTTTTCCAGAATGTCATGTAATTGGAATCACACAGTAGTAAGTCGACTTTTTAGACTGAATTATTTCACTTAGCAGTATGCAATTAAGATTTCTGTGTCATACGAATAATATTCCATTGTACAGATAAATCAGTTTATTCATTCACCTGTTAAGTACTTTTTGTTTGTTTCCAGTTTTTGGTGATCATTAATAAAGTTCTTATAAACATCTATGTGCAGGTTTTCGTGTGGACATAAGCTTTTGATTCATTTGGTTAAAAATCTAGGAGTGCGATTACTAGATCATATGTTAATACCACATTGAGCTTTGTAAGGAACTGCCAAACTGTCTTCTGAAATACCATTTTGCAATCCCTCAAGCAATGAGTAAGAGTTCCCATTTCCCTGTATTCTTGTGAGCAACTGGTGTTGACATTTTAAAAAAATAGCCATAATAATAGGTGGTGTTTAGTTAATGGCATCTCATTCTTGTTTTAATTTTTAATTTCTTAATTACAAATGATGTTGAGCGTATTTTTGTATGCTTTTTCACCACCTGTGTATCTTCCTTGGTGAGGTATCTGTTCAAATTATTTAATTGGGTTGTTGGTTTTCTTATTGCTGAGTTTTGAGAGCTCTTTTAATATTTTGGGTAGGTTTGTTACAGATATGTTTTGCAATTTTTGTTTCCTAGTTTATAGCTTGTCTTTCTAGCCTATCAAGAGTGTCTTTTGCAGATTAAAAGTTTTAAATTTTAACACAATTCAATTTATCAGTTTTTTCTTTCATGAATTATATTTTTGGTTTTGCATTTATAAACTTATCATCAAACTTAGGTCACACAGATTTTTCTTCTGTGTTTTCTTCAAAAAATTTTGTAGTTTTGCATTTTACATTCAAGTCTTTGGTCCATTTTGAGTTAGTTTAAATAAAAGTCATAAGGTCTTTCTTTTTCTGGGTTCATTATTTGCATAAGGATATCCAGTAGTTCCAGTAACATTTGTTGAAAAGTACACTTTTTCTTTGTTGAATTGCCTTTGTTCATTTGTCCAAGTTTTACTAATTATATTTGTGTGGTTCCTTATTTGGACTCTTTTGAACATTTTTTTTATTTTTAGTTCTGGTGTACGTGTACAGGATGTGCAGCTTTGTTATATAGGTAAATGTGTGCCATGGTGGTTTGCTGCACCTAGCAACCCATCTCCTATGTATTAAGCCCAGCATGCATCAGCTATTTTTCCTAATGCTCTCCCTCCCCTAACAACCCATCTCCCAACAGGCCCCAGTGTGTGTTGTTCCCCTCCCCGAGTCCATGTGTTCTCATTGTTCAGCTCCCACTTATAAGAGAGAACGTGCTGTGTTTGGTTTTCTGTTCCTGCATTAGTTTGCTGAGGATAATGGCTTAAGTCAAGAAACAACACATACCAGTGAGGTTGCAGAAAAATAGAAACGCTTTTACACTATTGTTGAGAATGTAAATTAGTTCAACAATTGTGGAAGATGGTGTGATGATTCCTCAAAGATCTAGAACCAGAAATACCATTTGACCTAGCAATCCCATTACTGGGTATATACCCAAAGGAATATGAATCATTCTATTGCAAATATACATTCACGACTATGTTCATTGCAGGGATCTTTATTTTTTAAATTGACCTATGTGCCTGTTCTTTTGCCAATATCACATTGTCTTGATTATTGTAGGTTTATAGTAAGGTTTGAAAGTGAATAGCGTGAGTACAACTTTTTTCATTTTTAGTATGGTGTTGGGCATTCTAACTCCTTTGCTTTCCATATAAGCTTAAGATCAGTTTGTCAATATTTATAAAACACCTTTCTGGACTTTCTTTTTTTTGAGACGGAGTCTCACTCTGCCAGGCTAGAGTGCAGTGGTTGGATCTCAGCTCACTGCAAGCTCCGCCTCCCAGGTTCACACCATTCTCCTGCCTCAGCCTCCCGAGTGGCTGGGACTACAGGTGCCCACCACCACACCTGGCTAGTTCTTTTGTATTTTTTAGTAGAGATGGTGTTTCACCGTGTTAGCCAGGATTGTCTCGATCTCCTGACCTCGTGATCTGCCTGTCTCAGCCTCCCAAAGTGCTGGGATTACAGGCTTGAGCCACCGCGCCTGGCCTCTGGACTTTTGATGAAGGTTGTGTTGAATCCATATATCAATTTGGGAATAAATGACATCTTGACAATACTGAGTCTTCCCTTCCATGAACACTGAATAACTTTATATTTATTTAAATATTCTTTGATTTCTTTTTTCAAAGTTTTGTAACCTTTTATTAACAGACCTAGTATATATTTTGTTAGGTTTCTACCTAAGAACTTAATTCTTTTCCCTTTTGGTAATGAGATTGTGTTTTTATTTCCAAATTTCAGTTGATCACTTCTGGCATATAAGAAAGCATTGTATTCTACAACCTTGCTATGTTTACTTATTAGTTTCAGATATTTTTTTTTTTTTGGTCTATTCTTTGAGAGTTTCTACACAGAGAATAATGTCATCTACAAAAAAGGATAGATTACTTCCCCATCTGTATACCTTTTATTTCTTTTTTAAAATCTTACTACAGTAGTTATGACTTCCAATGTGATGTCAAATAGGAAGGGAGACCCTTCCCTTGTTCCCTACATTAGGGAGAAAACATCCAGTTTCTCACAATTAGTACAATGTTAGCTGTAGGGTTTTTGTAGATGTTCTTTAGCAAGTTGTAGAAGTTTACCTATATTCCTCATTTGCTGAGACATTTTAATCATGAATAGGTGTTGAATTTTGTCAAATGCCTTTTTGGTCTCAATTCCTATAACTATGATGGATTTTATTGTGAATGGTTTTCAAATGTTCAACCAGCCTTGTATTATATATCCAAAATAAATTCTTCATGGTTGTGATCAAAGTTAAGGTAGAAATAAAAGCCAGCATGTCAAACTATATGCTAAATATTAGATGCAAACCAAATACTCTCACACTTCATTTTTTTCTAACACCAAATGACTTTCCAATCAAAACAAACAAATGAACAAAGAAACAAGCAAAACCTTTCCTAATTATAATCTTCAACAGTGATAATCATGGGTAAAAATCACAATCACAATCTGATGAGTATCTTTTGCAGGTGATTAGGATAGACAGATACTCAATTGTCTTCTCTATAAATGCTAAATGATTTCAGAGTGAGAAAGAGGGCCATATGGTTGGCTAGCAGCCAGTGAACTTAAGAAGACAGATTTATAGGGAGGGTTAGTTTTACCTGAAACTGTGTAGTTCAGTTCTAATTGACTGTTATTTGTATGTGTTATATAATTTATAAAATGATAGCTTTTCAGAAAAATCCTGTTTTTCTCATAAACTGTCAATTTATAATTGTATAAATTTATGGAGTATGAAGTGAGGTTTCTGTTTTCTATTGCTCTATTGAATCAAAGTGGATGATTTAAAAAGATAGTATATGTGGGTCAGTACCCTGGTCAATGAAAGTATTATTTTATTGCCCATGAGATGAAACCAAAGCATTGCTACTACTACTACGACTACACGCACGTGTGCACGCACACACACACACACACACCATTAGACAGACAGATACTTGGATACAATGATGAGTGGAACAAATAAGAACTAGACCATGACACCTGCTGTTTGCTATGGAAGGAGATATTAGGCAACAGAAAAATACAGTTGACAACCATACATAAAAGTTCTATGATCACAATCAGGAATGAAGAATTCCAGGTATTTGCTTGCTGTGGTAATGAGCAATTCCAAGCAGGTTAATTAGAAAACACATCCACCCACAACGGGACCACTTTCTCTTTTGTGGACTGTGTCACTAGAGAAATCTGAGCAGTGATGTTCTCACTGTTACACACACTGAGTCCTTTAACATAATGAAACATTATTTCTACTGAAATATCATGATGACCATCTGCACAGTCTTCTTACCCATTTTTGCCAGATTCCCTCTTCAACGAACTCCTGGGGATGCAACATCTTTCTTATTCAAAACCATCTATGGACAATTCCTCTGGACTGATTTTTCTATTATTTGACAAGTAGTTCATTGAGCCTTAAGTATTCTCCTGTGAATTATGACCATGTTACACCTTATATGATTGAGATTGCTTTGAAGCTTCTAATGAAAGAGAGGAGACAGGGGTGGTGATTGGGCTTCTTATGTGTCGTTTGGCCACAGGCCTCACACAGTTTCTCACATGGCAACCGTGGCATCTCTAGATCCATGTGTGCTTCAAGAGTTGAGAAGTAACTCTGTCAGATGGCAAAACAGGGCTCTAAGAGGGGATGAAGAAGGAATATTTGAGTCAATGTTGGAGAGTATTGAAGCCAAGGTACACTTCTGTCATACACATATTTATGAGTTGGATTACTGTGTACTTTCCACCATTTCTTTAGTTGTTTTTCCTAGAACTTTTTTCTTAGGAAGCACTTGGAACCAGTGATAACTGTCAGAATAGATGAAAGCAAGAAGTAACTTTAAGCTTTGTTTAAAGATTTAGTGTTTCTGTTTCTTAGCTGACATGAAATATCATATGAAATACCGAAAGTCAGAAATCAAATTTGTGTGTTTGAAATTTAGTAAAAGGTAAAGTGAACTTTGTCCAAATGCCTTTCAAATATAAAGTAATTTCACTGTAACTCACACTGTCCACATTAAGATTAGCTTAGGACACAGGAATTTAAAATTATTGATCTTTTAGCTTGGTGGTCAGAGGACTGTAGAATTATAATACATGTATTGATTTCATTGTCTGTGTCAGACAGAGAGTTGGGCATTATCACTAGATGAAAGACAGTGTGTGTTGAGGGCTTGAGTAGAGGAATGCAGAGCGGTAAGCAAGTAACCAGAGGAAACTCAGAATAGACCTGAGGTTGGAACACATTTGTAGAAGCAGGTCATGCTGCAACTGGTTCTTAGAAGATATATGGGTGTAGTAGAAAGAATAATGATCCTTCAAAAATGTTCATGTCCTAATCTCAGGAACCTGTGAATATGTTCCTTTGCAAAAAGGACTTTGTAGAAAGTATTAAGTTAAGGATATTGAAATGAGGAAAATTATCTTGAATGATCTGGGTGGATCCAAGGTAATCACAGGGATCCTCATAAGCAAAAGAGGGTGGCAGGACAGTCACTGAAGGAGACGCGATGCAGAAAGTCAAATATTGCATATTCTCACTCACTTGTGGGAGCTACAAATGTTGATCTCATGGAGACAGAGAGTAGAATGATGGTTACCAGAGGCTGGGAAGGGTAGAGGAGGGGGGTGGGAATAAAGAGCAGTTGGTGAATAGACCCAAAATCCAATCACACAGATGGAATAAGATCTAGCGCTCAGTAATACAGTAAGGTGTGACTATGGCTAACAAGAATTTATTGTATATTTCAAAATAACTAGAATAGTGGAATTGGAATGTTTGTAACACAAAGAAATGATACATGCTTGAGGTGATGGATACCTAATTACCCTAATTCGATCACTGCACATTGTATGCTTGTATCAACATTTCACATGAATCTCATAAATATGTACTATTATGTATCCATAAAAATTACAAATAAAAAAGGAAAAAAGAAGCAAATGTGATGATGGAAGCAGAGGCAGAGTGATGCTATTGCCGACATTGCAGATGAAACGATGTCACGAGAAGGCAGACGCTCTTTAGAATCTGGAAAAGGCAAGGAACAGAGTCTCTTCTAGAGTCTCGAGAAAGAACGAAGCTCTGCTGACACCTTGATTTTAGCCCCATAAGACTCATTCGAAACCTCTGTCATCCAGAATTATCAGAGGATAAGTTTGTGTTGTTTCAAGCCACTAAGTTTATAGTTTATAGTAATTTACTACAGCAGGAACAGGAAACAAATACAGTGGGAATTAGCTTGTCTCAACGGCTGGTGGGAAATGGTAGAAAGCGGGAAGCTAGGAAAGAAAGATATTCTAGGAGAGAAAACAGGCGCTGCAATGGAGGAAGACACAGGAGACAATGATTTGTTTGGGACACTCAAAATCAGCCAATGTACCTGTAACTAAGTGTATGTGAAGGGATATGATCAAAGTAGTGCTGCAAAACTGAGGACACACACCCAGAAGGGAAGCACTGAGGCACTGCACTCGTCTGGAAGGCAATGGGAGCCACTCAGTGGGTAAGTGCAGAATCATACTTACAACTTAGATACATCACTCTAGAGGCCCAGTGAATGCTGGGGTTATCCGCAAGCTGCAGGAAGAATCAATTGTGAAGATCTGTGAAAGCCAGGTGTGAGACAGCCATGGGAATGCAGAAAGGGAAAGACTTCGTATGATATTGCAGGAATAGAAGTGAAAGGGTTGTTGACCATGTGTCTGCAATGGGGAGAAAGACTTAGGCATTTCATATTATGTCAGTTTTTAGAATTGAGCGATCGAGTGCCATTAACTAAAGGAGAGAGGGAAATGGTATTTGTTCCTGTCCACCATCTGCTTGATTTCTATCTGGGTTTTGTCTCTCCCTCCCCGCTTTCGGTCCATGATAAGGTATCCAGGAACCCTGAGAAGGGTGAGGCCAGGCCTGAGGAGAACAGAGCAGCCCACTGGATTCCTCTGGCCAATGTGATTGGCTCAGTGTTAGACATGTGACCTAGGCCAGTCCAGTCGAGTACCTCTCAGAGCTCTGCTGAGGATGCTGGGAAAATCACCTCCATCATAGCAGCACAGGTCTGCTCTAGATTTTCTGCTTGACTAGGACCCAGATGCACGTGGTGGAGAAAGATGGTGGCAGCCATTAGTAACCACAAATGATGATCTATACAAAGGCAAAACTTAAGAAATAATAAAATAAAATAAAATAGAACTGGCAGAACTGAGAGGTATAGCAAGATCAGGCCAACTTAGTAACCATACTGGAGTTTTTGATCCTATCCTGTATCCACAAGTTTTTTTTTTTTTTTTTTTCTTATTTGCAACCAAAGTTATCTTAGAAGAGTAGAGAAGAAAAGGCAAGCTTGGATGTTTCTGTTTGAAGACACTTGGGTGGAGCTATGTAGTAAGCAAATAGAAAAATGGATGTAATGATTAAAATGTTATGTAAATGAAGATTTTTATTTTGGATTTATCAGCTAATTGATCATATTAACCTGAGGGTGTACTGCATGAGACTACAAGAGGCTTAAGGTCAAAAGCTGGAGACTACCAACAGTCAGTAGTCAGACATAGAGAAAACAGCTAGGGATAGTGAGAAACCATTACCAGAGAATCAACCTAAATTGATAAATTTAGAAAAATGAAGAGATTAAAATCAGCAGAAAAGACTTTGAGGTAATTTATCAAAATATAAATTAGTATTGGCTATTTTTGGATATTGAGGATATAAATGGTTTTCTTTTATATTTTCTTCCACTTGTTTTCTAATATCCTGAGTATTGCTTCTAAAATAAAACATACATTTTATTTAAAGACAAATTAACTTAAAATGAACATCTCATGGATGTTTTTCACAAGGAGAAGAATAAGTGATCAAAACTTTTCAAAGCTACTGGAAGAAGGGGTACAAGTACGAATTGGAAATAAGACACATTCTGAAAAACGTAAACATTAGAGTCTAGAGAAGCAATGAATACAAGTAAATTTATTTCTAAAACTTTTACATTGCCTGATATTCTATCAGCTTTGGTGCTGCATTTTCATTACTTAACGGTAGACTTCTTTTTTTTTTTTAAGAAAAAGCACACACAATAAAATATTATGGTAATAGTATTATATAAATACGGTAGGCTTGCTGAGTAGTTTTCTCAGGCAGTTCAAATAGTCATCATTTGGTGGAAGATGCTTTATTCTTTATTCTTTTGGTAATGCCTAAATTCTTTTGTAGAGCCACAGTTTGAAAACCACGTTTCAAATGACTTATTTTTTTCATTTTTAATTTTTATGGGTACATAGTAAATGTATATATTTATGGGGTACATGAGATACTTTTATACAGGCATGCAATGCATAATAATCATATCAGGATAAATAGTGTATCCATCCCCTCAAGCATTTATTCTTTGTGTTTCAAACAATCCAATTATACTCTTTTAATTATTTTAAAATGTACAATTAAATTAGTTTTTATTACAGTCACTCTGTTGTGCTAGCAAATATAGGTCTTATTTATTCATTATAACTATCTATTGTACTGATTAACCAAAATTTCTTCGTACTTTACAAGTATATACAGTTCTTCTGTTTATGGTCAAAGAAATTCTGTGAAAATAACTTGCGATAGAGAACAAAGAGGTGGTGATACACAGAGATCAAAAGAGAACTTTGCCTTTGAAAAGACTTCAGAATAAAGTGTTTTCTTAAAGTGATGAAACTTATGTATCTCAGCAGATCAACTCCTCCATCTCTCTGCCTCTACATAGGTGTATTTGTCACCATTAATTTTTTTGTAAAGTTGGGGTCTTGCTATGTCACCCAGGCTGGTTTCAAACTCCTGTGCTCAAGTGACCCTCCTGCCTTGACCT
>NW_012116566.1:1659762-1661971 GCF_000951035.1 Colobus angolensis palliatus
AAAGAAAGAAAGAAAGAAAGAAAGAAAGAAAGAAAGAAAGAAAGAAAGAAAGAAAGACTAATTAGTATGTAAACCTCCCAGAAAGCCCCTGAGCTGCTTTGTAATGAAGTTCTTTTATCATTGCAGTAACCAAACTACCTAGAACAGAACTCAAGATGAAGCTCCTGTTGTTTTTCCTATAGTAGAGGATTCATGATAAACTTTCTAGGGTCTTTCCCACAGGTGGGATTGATATACTTTGGATGAATTAAAATAATAAACTTATTTTCTGGTGGATTTTCATTTACAAATATCTGGGCCTTAGGATTGCAAGGTAGGCCTTGTCATAGTAGGCTCCAAATGAAATGACAAAATGACAGGCGTGCCAGGCAGCACTGAGGACTCTGCTCCCCAGGATGCACCACCTCATGCTGGTGCTGGTCATGGTGCTTGCCTGGAGCTGGCATTGGCCTGATCTAGCCCAAGAGCTGTTGGCAGCCTGGACTGGGCAGTCGCTGTGTGCTGTGGCAACAGGTAGCAGAATGATCAACACAACTACATTTCAACAAAGGATGTGGCATTTGCTGTCACTTTGAGAAAGGGATTTTAGGGAAGAGGAGCCCCTTTATAATGCCTTGACCTGGAAAACCTCCACCACAGGGCTAGCCTAAGAAGTCCTCGGTTCCTGCAAAACTCCCTCATGACTCTACGGGTTACTAGGCTGAGGAGCTGGAGTCCCCAGGATGATGTCTTCACCAAAATGTACAAAGCCAAATATCCCATTGTGAAATACACAGTCCAGAGTTCTTAATGAGAACAGGAGTTCCAGCGTGGACTTGAAACCTAAAGCCCAGACCCATTTTTGACACAAAGGATGAGTTCTCCTGTTCCATTGGCAGGATTAGGCTCTCGAGAGGGCAGGGCAGGCAGACACTCAGGTGCTAAACCCTCTGCAAAATAGGTTGCCTGAAGCCTCTGAATCATCTTAATAAAACAGTTAATTAACCTTGAATAAAAGTAAAATGACATAAAAAACTCCTTACAAGCCAACTGTCACATTCCTTAATTTGAATAAGTTAATTCATTTTAGCCTTCCCACTAGTGACAGTAATGCATATACTCAGAAATGTCTGGAATACCAATATTTTGCAATATATTTCTAAGTTTAGTTGTACATTTTAATAATTTTATTTTGTTCCACTCTTTCCTTCAGTTCTCATAATTCATCAAAATACTGTTTGAATTTTGATCAGTTTTCACAACTGGAGACTGATTATTTAAATATCGAAGGCAGCAGGACCCAGGACATGAATAATGTGTAGAGCATGTAATAAACAATTCTAATTAATGATGATTGTTTCTTATTTAATCCAAAGTCTTTAATACAAATAGATTATTCCAATTTTTGATGATTCTGTTATGGAGATTTAGACTCTGAGTAACAGAAAACTGAACTGACAGTGGCATAAAGCCAATAAATCACGTACAATAACAAGTTCAGAGGCAGAGTGTTATAGGAATAGTTAGCTCAGCAGTTCAACAGCTTCATAATCCAGGTTCTTTCTACCTCTCCAACCTGCTGCTGGATTGTTCTTTTAACCTGACTCTTCCATAGATAAACGCCCAAGTTGTAGGCATCAAATGAAGTCAACAAAGTTCAGAAGCAAGAAAGAGAGGAAGTCTGCTGTATGTCTCAGTTCTCATCTTATGTCTCAGTTCCCACCTTAATGCTCAGAGGTATCAGAGGCCTCCATTTAAATGAATCACTTACTGGGTGGAAAAATGGTTGGAATGATTCTCAGATTTGAGTCCCTGGGCCAGTACCATCAGTGTCACCCAGGAACTTGTTAAACATGCATATTCTCAGGCTACATCTCAAGTCTATTGTGTCAGAAACTCTTGGAGCTGACCTTTGCAAGCTGTTTTTAATGAGTTCTCCAAGAGATGCAGCTGAGAGGTAAAGACTGATAACTGCTGGCTTAGACTAATTGCAATTCACCCTGGGGCCTGGGGACATAGATGGCTTTCCCAGAAGTCATGACATGTGCACTCAGAGGTTATGAGAAGCCTCTCAGAGGTTTTACTGCATTGTTCTTCTTTTTAAATCTAGTGGTTAGGAATATTTTAAGGATCAAATCCTTATTAAATTGTGATCAGGTGTCTGTCAAAATGACACCTCACTTGTTTGGGAGCTCTGTTTACCTTTTTAAAACCTTTAGATGACTGGGCG